>NW_013665836.1:748711-758146 GCF_000517525.1 Limulus polyphemus | reverse complement strand
TAATGTGACGGTCAATCCCACTATTCGTTGGTAAACAGTAGCCCAAGAGTTGGCGGTGGATGATGATGACTAGCTCCTCTAGTCTTACACTGCTAAATCAGGGACGGCTAGCGCAGATAGCCCTCGTGTAGCTTTGCGCGAAATTCAAAACAAACAAAACTTTCGTCCACATAAGGGCGCTCGACTCGCAATCTGAGGGTCACGGGTTCGAATCCCCGTCATACCAAACATGCTCGCCCTTTCAGCCGTGGGGGCGTTATAATGTGACGGTCAGTCCCATTATTCGTTGGTAAAAGAGTATCCCAAGAGTTGGCGGTGGGTGGTGATGACTAGCTGCCTTCCCTCTAATCTTACACTGCTAAATTAGGGACGGTTAGCGCAGGGATAGCCCTCGTGTAGCTTTGCGGAAATTCAAAAAGAAAGCAAAACTGGGCAAATTTACATGCTGACGAAACAATCCAATCTCTATCGTGGTAACTGTTTTTACATCACAACTTTAATTAGGAATAATAAAAACATGTGAAAATTGGAACACATGCCTTTATGAATATCCTTATAGCTTGAATTTAGACCTTTGCAAATTTTCTGCAACATTAACGAGCTATGGACGATTAATTATAATTAATGCCTTTGTTAGTGGTAATTACATTCATAACAGGACAATTGATAAAGATTTTTGAATTAAAATAATTCAAGCTATGGAAGAGTGTAATATCAACAAGTTTGCTAATTTCATGCGAATATTAGCTTTAATGGTGAAGTGGAAACGGAATTAAAACAAACTATATATTTATTTTTAATCACTTACTAGAGGTTAATTAATAATTTTTTTATGACAAAAATGAGTGATTCATGTAGAAAAGAGGTTAAACTTTCGACTTAGGGTATAAAAAAACGTGATTTTTGAAATATTGAAGGCGCTCTTAAAGGGTCAGTGCTGCCTCAAGAGTTTTGTAAAATTCCTTCTTCAATACCCAATGAAGTGTGCCACCCTTAATATTTTTATAATTGTGAGATACAAACGTATATTACTTGTTTTAAAAGTTATATGACGTTTTAAGAGTTTAATATTTTCATCATTTACATATTACTCTCCGAAAAACTTGCTTTCACAACACAATATGAAATATTCTGGTATTGTGTACTCACGATGGAAGATTACTGATCATTATTGGAATATGTACTAATTGCTAAAGAAGCAATTATAATGGTCATGAATTCAATTATTGAGACGTGTTACATTTAATATAATTATTGTTGATGTAACTGTTGCCATTTTTTCTCATATTTCTCGAATATTTCCGGCAAATGTAATTTTAAAGCTTTGGCGAATTATGAAAAATAAAAATATTCTGAAAAACCGACCTGAACTTGAAAAAGAGGCAAGTCAAGTCAAGGCAGACCTATGACTTTTCCAACCGCTGGAACACTTTAACTCAGCCATTATAACTCTACAGTTGTCCGCTTCTCTGCCACTTTCATACATTCTATCGCTGAGGTCTTAGTCCATTCCTTTACATTGGTCATCCAATTTGATTTTGGTCTTCCTCTTTTGCGCTTCCCTTCCCTGTCCATATGCAGGATAACGGTTCATATAAGCTCAAAATATTTGTGTAACATTAGGATTGTTTCAACCCGTAGTGATAGTACGATGGTGAGAAATTTACAGTCAAGAAACCCAGGTCTAATATTAAAAATGTCATATGAGATAATAAATAGCGAAATTAAGGTAAAACTTTACAGTTAAAATATTTATTTAAAACTTATATAAAGTGAAGTAACTATAATAAAATATTTTTACTTAGAGCATAAAATGTATCATTCTAATCCATTTTTGAGATTATTTAATTTTACAATATAAAGGTTACGATAAATCACTAATCTTGGATTAAATAGGATTTTGTAAAATATCTTAGTTTATGTATCGTAAGTGTTGCATAATTATAAACTCGTTCATGAGATGATACTGTATACGTTACTGATGATATAACATTTTCTTTCAGTTAATAGCTCGAAGAAGGATTTATCCTTAAACTACGTGGTCACCAGAGCTTCACACACATTCTTGGGTAGTTAGAAAGCAATATTTCCAAATTTCTCACTGTAACGAATTTGTTATTATATCAACGTTTGTTTAGATTAAATTTATATTTAGAAACATGCATAGCCTAACTTGCATTCTTATGAAAGACGCCTCCACACAGCTATAAATATAACCAACGCGACGCGTTAATTCGCTATAGTCAATGTGCTATAAACTTCGAAAGCTATAACTGTGATTGTTATAACGCTTATCAATCGGAAAAATTAAGATATTTGACCAGGAGCATTTACAAAGTTCGAACATTACAACTCATTCATCTTCAATGGCTTCTCATTGGACATTTGTATTTTTACGAAAATATTACCTAATCTTCAACGGTGGAAAACTCAGCGTGTGTGGCAAAGGACAAAGGTAGCTAGCTTCCCGGCGAATCGTACCTATATCAACTCGTAATTAACTCGCTCATCGTGAACTCTCGATAAGATATCAATGAAGTTCTAAACTAGAAAGAAGACTTTATGTTGCTTGTAAGTGTGTGAAACTTTTGTTTATAAATCATAGTTTGTAATAACGATTTGTAATAACTGTTATTGTGAATTGTATTGTTGTGTGTATATATATATAGTAAAACGTATTTATGTTAAAAAGAAAATTGTGTGTATCAATCTTGTTGGCAAATATCGTAAACTGACTATATATTGGCTTTTACTCAACTGTTAAATCTAAAGTACAATTTAACTACTAAATTTATCAGTTAATTCAATTTCAGACTATTTGTAATTCCAATACGTAACATCACACACTGTATAATTAGACTCATTTTTGATGCTAGAAAATACGTAGGTCCAAGAAGGCAATTAAAAATAAAAAATAGGAAGCCCTTATAAAGGAAGAACTTTCGAAAATTGGACCTTTCTTTATCAGGGGCAAACTGGAAAGTGGAAAGATAAACTGGTAATGGATGTATTTTACTATTTTTTTGATAGAGGTAGTTATATCACATACATGACTCGAGTTTAGTAGGTTGACTGTTACCTATCGCACAAGAATGTTACGAGTCAAGCCAAGTCTCTTTTACTCACTGTGTCAGATTCTTAAAAATAATAACATAGATGTTTGTCTATTATAAAAATAGCCAGATTGCATATAGATATTTTCAGTTGTGTTAGGGATTTAGTTTTGTTTATCTTCCAAACCATATTTACTTATCACGCATATATAAATGTTTTTATACACCTGTTCCAACTAGCAAAGTTGGGAGTTAATTGTCCTTCTCAACACGCATAATTTTCTACCCAAACTTATTCTTTGTCAACGTTGTATGTTGCAGTTCTTTTCTGAGGATAATATTTGTACCTCAAGTTTGCTGAAAGACGTAAAGCCAAAGGACACAACAATTCAAAGAAGGAAACCTTCAGTGTTATCCAAGTAAGTGGAAAATATCGATGGTTAGAACATTTAGGAAATTACATTAATTCTAAATTCAGATCTCAAGTCAGTACTGAACAATGCGCTCATTCACGAAGAAGGTTGTACCTACAAAAGAAAAACACTTTGATCTAAGAAGCCAGTGCGATGAAGCTGGATGTTTAAGCCATAAGTTTACAAGCTTCCAGTCGCACGTTGAAATAAAAAAATCTGATTTCTTGAAGAAGGTGTTTAAAGAAACTACATACTGGTGCGTCCTCTTTTGCACTTCTAAAGGACTTTCATGTCTTTGTCTGCTTAAACGTGGTCTTGAAGCCGATATCCGTATACAGTTCAAATTGATCACGACATTCTTCACACGTATTTGTTACAATGGAAACTGCGGTGTTGGCCACTAGTACGTAATTATGGTTATCATAAAAATTACGATCGACACTGTTTTGAGTCTTTATTTGTGATAGAATGTTATTTGTGTTTAAAATGTTAATTACGTATACGCTTCTTGTTTGTTTGTTTTGAATAAAGCGCAAAGCTGCTCATTGGACTGCGCCCCGAATTTTAGTGTTACCAGCTCTCGATTTTTTACGCTTAGCTAAGGGGGAGGGTTTTTTTTTTATGAGAGCCTATCCCTTATCATCACCGACTGCCCGTAAATAGAATATGTTCAATTAAAACATTTTACTTCTTTTGAATATAATAATGATCATAATGATCATTTTCAGGATGCTAACTAGTATACCTATAAAACATATCTACTGTGCTACTAGCTGAATTATAAACCATTGGAAGTACCAACTTCTTAGATTTGTAGAAGGATTATATAAAAAAGCGTAATTAGAGATAGTATATTTTAAAAACAGATTGTCTTAGGAGAACAAAATGCAGAGGAGGCACACTGAAATCTTAAATTAAACCGTAACACCTATGGTAATATATTGAATATGTATAAATTGTGTTTCTTAGAACATTTTATATCTCAGTCCACCCAAACTGATGAGTTCTGGTATTGAACGAAAAGTTTACAGCGACTTTTAGGACACTAAATATAAATCGGAAATACTATTTATTATACACCTCTGATTTCGAACCACAATAGGAAAATTATGAGGAACGTGTAAAAAAATCATCATCTGCAGTTAACTTATTTTTTATAGCAATTTGGACATGATACACTGTATCTCAAAATCATGTCACATTGTTTACTTAAATCGTTTTCTCGTCAATCACCGTTGCTGTTGTTTTTCTTCTTACGCTCTCTTTCCTCATTATGAGACTGATATTTTGAACCAACTGAGTGTCAGTGTGCAGGATACTGAAAGGATCAATGCACACTGTCCAGAAAACTAGCCTCTTTAGTGATAGGACTGATAAGTTGAATTAAATTGAAGGAAAACTTATTGAACAATTTTTGTGAGTTTTGAACACACTGTACCCTGTTGAAAATGTTCGCATAAAATATTTATGATTATCAATGTGTCCTACCTTTGGGAACAATTCAATTCACCTAGGACAAGTAGTTTTGAAGATATAATGATTTTAAATGTGAAGTTTTCTTTATAGTTACTCCGTACAAAATAATATAAGACATAGTGATATATGTACCCGATAAATTCTGTCCTTTTTCGAAGATGTTCAGAACAAACTGGATTTTTGGAAAATGGTTTCACGATTTAAATTGCCTATAAATCCTTTAAGAATGTCAGTTCTTTGGATGTGCTGCCCATTACACCGTTCTTCAGAGAACCAAAAATGATGATAGCCACAGGATGATAGACCAGAACTATATATTTGGAATGAGGAAGAGCTCTCCATCCAAACTTCCCACATTTGCCGTTACGCAATTAATAGTTTGGGCTCTGGCAGTTTCAATTTTAAAAGGTCATGTTCTAGCAACGAGTAAACATCAACATTTTAACACAGTCCTTCATATGCTGAAATTTACTCATATGTAATGTATGGGAAAAATTCCAGTACCTCACACACTATTAGTGTATAAAAGGTATTTATATTCAGTTTGATACTTAATAAGTATCCAAAAACATGTCAAATACAAATAGAAGATTGTATGTTTTCAATGTAGCAAAAACAGCAATAATGGTAGAGCAAAATGCATGACTTAGTTTTTCTTTAAATTACGGTTATTCTATGTCATATTACATATTTTTATGAAGAAAGATTAATGTTTGCAAAGCATAACAACATATTTATGCTGTAAGAAGACTGTAAGAGATTTGCTCATTTTTGTTTCTTTCCAAACATCGAAATGTCTTTAGTTTTACGAAATTCTTTCATTATTTTCAAAGAAAAAGTAATATTTTTATCTTAGTGATTTTAAAACCAGCTGTAACGAAAACTACTTTATTTAAAACAGTTGGAGACATATAAGGCTTCTGTAACTTTCAATTTAAATTTGATAAATTGAAAGATAATAATTATTGTTTATATTACGAGAAACAAATTTTCTTCCGGTTTAACCTTAGCCATATGGTCCTACAGGTCAAGTTTGGTGTTTTAATTTCAAATGAAAAGCCCATGAAATAGACATTATTATCCCAGTAATATATATCTGTATCATGACATTTTGTATCAAAGAAATGCAGTTTTCTACTTACTTGGTTTGTTTGAAAATAAAGTTAAATTATCAGAACTTGGAAGTTAAAGAGCATGCATAAATTTACTCTGATGTCTCGTCAAAAGAAGAAAATTGAAAGCCTTCATACGCGCATTCTTTCCCTTGTTTAAAAATATGTGAAGCGAATTCATTGACCGTGTATGAAGTATTGATGAAACCCTTCTTTTTTATATTAAATAGTGGCAAAAAGGAATTTCATATCACATTACCATATTTCATGAGTGTGATTTAGTATTTAATATCACTATCCTTTTTTACAGTTCATGTCGTTAAATCACATGTTTTAGCATTGGTTTCTCGAAAACAAATGTTGTTGTAATTCTACATTCTTTTTTACAAAAACGATTAAGATTTATTTTATAATGCTATATTTTAATAACATTTCCAACTGATATTACAAGAGGGCGGTTGTGAAAATTCTTCAGTGCATTATTGTCTCCAGGTCACCACTGAATATCGGTGAATTAGTAGATATATACTATTTTCTGAAACTTTAAGACTTTGTGAACGTTTTTGAAGCATTATGATGTCCTATAGGTTAAATCCAGACTCTAAATATAAACTAACATTTTTTTTTTGTATCGAAAAACAAATGTAGGATTAATAGAATAAATTTCTAAAAGTAAATTAATAGTTTGAAATGTTCTTAATATTACAACGTTACATTCTGTTATTTTGGGACTGGGTGTGCAATATAAAAGTGACAGTCAAATCCCACTATTTTGTCAGACATGGGCAGATCAAAAGTTGGTGGTGGATGCTGTTAAGTATCTGAAGGGTAAACCAAAAAAAATTTTTCACCCATCAACCCACTTCGATCCTCCAAGTTCAAAATTGTAATGATCCAAGTCAAACAAACACGAGAAAACTTACTTTAATATATGGTTGCTTTAACTGTGAATGTAACTGAAAATTCTATGTTTGTTTAAACGGTTATTTACAGGATATTAATTAAATTTTAAAAAATGTATTTTTTTCATAATCAGTATATAGCTTGCCAGTTAACTCTCGCGACTTTTTACTCATTATGGTTTTTGTTTGGTTTTTCTATCCGCACCTTTACACACAAGAATACCACAAATTTAACAGATAATTCAAATATGTAGATAAAACGGTAAATGTTCTCGAGAAAATTATTGATTTTTATTGTGAATTCTTAGGTTTTATAGCGAAATTTCTGTTAATAGTTTTTATTGTGTGACCAATTTAGGTTGCAAAATATCATTCTAAGGATTCATTTTCGTAAAGACAAAACAGGAAAGGGAAAATTAAGATGAATTATATCAGAATTTTTCCAATATATTATTAATGTAGCTTACATCTTCCTCAATTCTTATTTGTCATACTTATCAGATGATTAGGTTTGTCCAACTAATGGATGTACGATATATTGCGTATTGCATAGCTTATCAGTATCGCAACTTCTGTGAAAAGGACAGGAATATACATAATATGCTGGAAGGAATCACACGAATTCCCTTCTTTTCACTTTGCAGAGCAGAAATTTGCTAGTAGGTCATGCCAATATTTTATATTAAAGCAACTGTCAGGGACAATCTACATAATTCGGGCAATCTTCCATCAATATAAACAGGCCCATTGTACCCAAAGGTGAATATCAAATATTTAAAAATAAAATCGTCAATTATTATCCATTATGTATCTAATTCGTTTTTTACTTCCTGTAAACAACAACAACAATTTGTATTTAATAATGTTCCCTGTAGTGTTTTTACATTTTGTCATGACGAAACAATTCATTGCATCCTTAATAGCTTTTCATGGCTTCGCAGAACTCGTTATCGGTACATTAAAAAATGCCGGAAGGACTGAAAGTAATAATCGGTTGAAGAGGCACGTGAAGAGACAACTCACAAGGCTTGAAAACATTCATCATCATGATCAAACACGAACTACTCAAATCTTTCCTACCTAAAATATAATCGTTATTTTTCGTTATGTATTAAGTTTGTATATATAAAGAGTATGTTAAATGCATATACCTCGCTCTTAAATTGATTGTAGTATTCCTGTGAACACTACTATCGAATAACGCAGGCTTAGGCAATTAAAGGACAGCAATAACAACTTTCTTTAACAAATATTTTAATTAGAAAAATCATACAAAAATTGTGTTTTTCTGCTTTGCGTTGTAGTATTGAAAAGTTATTTTTTATTCTTAACTAAAAAAGATAATTCATTTTGATAGTATTAGCTGGTAAAGCTAAACCTCAATGCTAGAACTAAGCTCTTATAACCAAGCAATAGTCTCATTTTATGCTCAAGTGACTGTGGTTTCTTCCTATACGCCCCCCCAGTGGCATTGCGGTATGTCTGCGGGTTTCAATACACGTGGTGAGCGGAGCACAGATAGCCCATTGTGTAGCTTTGTGCTTAATTACAAACAAATATAAAAAAAGACAAAGACAAATATTCTTCCTATAAATATCGTTGCTTATGTATAAATGTTTTTTATTACACTTTCACATATATTTTACAGACTTTGCTACATATTTGAAGATTTTAAAACCATAACATGAGCATAAATAAAGGAACATACTTCATTAATTAATCACATAGGATCTGGATAGTGTCCTTTTGCAGTGTGGCTGGCTCGTGCTAATCACATGTAACTCAGAAACGAAACTTCTACTTCCTTGTCCATCTTACTTCATTATTCTGATTTCATTGACTGAGGTGATGACGGTAACTTCTTTGTTTTTCTTTAATGCTTTGCTTTGTCTTTGCCATAAAGCTAGTCGACCTTTTTTAAAAGATATTCTCTAAACTTTAACGTGAATGTAGGAACTCAGATTAGGTAGGACGTTCAATAGTGTTTACCAATCTTAGCTGTCATATAACATACTACACAAGCTATGGTCATAGCATTAACCGTGGTTAAAAATCAATTGTTAGCGTGAAATGTGGAAGACGAAAGAAGTTTTTACAGCGATAGTTTGAAACACAGCTAAACATCCAATACCCTATCACAGCGATAGTTTGAAACACAGCTAAACATCCAATACCCTATCACAGCGATAGTTTGAAACACAGTTAACATCCAATACCCTATCACAGCGATAGTTTAAAACACAGCTAAACATCCAATACCCTATCAATCAGTTTTACGTAGTCAGTTATAATTTGAAGCTACTTGTGAAAAACGTATTATGTACATACAGTGATGTTGATAGCGCCTCCATAGTACTCCAACTTATTGAACATAAACTATTCTACAATATAATGATGCCACATTGCGAGGACACGGGTGTTCTGTTTGTAATACTCATGCTAGACAAGGGTTATCAGATTTATTTTAGATTGTTCTTTA
>NW_013665836.1:721707-748673 GCF_000517525.1 Limulus polyphemus | reverse complement strand
ACTTATTGAACATAAACTATTCTAGAATATAATGACGCCACATTGCGAGGACACGGGTGTTGTGTTTGTAATACTCATGCTAGACAAGGGTTATCAGAATTTATTTTAGATGTTCTTATTTTTCATATATATATATATATATATATACATATATGCATATTTACTGTATTCATTAATGGAAATATTTAGCTAAAAACAAACATCTTCTATAGTTAAATGTTAAATACTAAGCTTATGCTCATATACATTAATATACAGCCCGTTTCAAAATACATAATTCTTTCACTTTTATGTCAACGCTTTTTAATGTGAAGAAAACTATGAATGTGGTAAGGGGTACTGGTTATCAATTGTGATTAAGAAAGTTCGTTTGTTTGTTTTTGAATTTCGAGCAAAGCTAAAGGAGGACTATCTACGCTAGCCGTCCCCAATGAAAGACTAGAGAGGAGGCAGCTGTTCATCCCCACCCACCCAACTCTTGGGCTACTCTTTTACCAACGAATAGTGGGAATGATCGTCACATTATAACGGCACCACGGCTAAAAGGGCGGCATGTTTGGTGGGACAGGGATTCGAACCCTCAGATTGCGAGTCAAGCACCTTAAACACCTGGCCCTGGAAATAAGAAGGTCTTTATTAGCTTAAAACATGTTGAAAATGTTTCTTGGAGAATCTTTAGTTATTATGCTTTACTATGTGAATCTGAAAATTATGGATAAGAAGAATAATAGATAGATGTGTTGACAGAAAAATCGACTAATATAAGACATAGGCTCAATTTCATTTCGTCTCTCAAATGAAAATTAAATGTTTGATGAAGTAGGAAGGAGAGATGATAAAAACGGATGAAACGGCCAAGTAATTTAACAGTAAAAAACGAAAAAAAAAATCATTTAGAAGCTTCACAGCTGCCCAGGAAGCTGCCTTGATGCCTACGAGAATAAGAACTTTTTTCTCGTCTAATTACTTTTCGAGAGCCCTCTGGCGAGCACCAATTCCAAGGAATAATTACTCTGGCATCAGCCCAGATGTCGCACAGCAACGGCACCATATATCGGGAATGCAGATTATTAACCAGATAAAAAGATTATGGAACCTATAAAAGATAGATTCCTTCCTAGGTTCATCCGTTTGGGAACTCTTGTACAAATTAACCAGCCTTGCCGATGACATGATATTAAACTCTGCCAAGTTTCTAAATGAAGCGAGTGGGTGCTGAAATAAACATTTATCTCTTGTGTATTAATCGTCAACATAAAATGAAAATTATGGCCCTCCTTCGTTCAGTTTGAGTTATTTATTATAATTACATGTTATTTGTTAGACTTATGGGTCCCAAAAGCTTTAATGAAACTCAACTTTTTGCGATTAAGCGTTTTGAAGAAAATTCTAATATGAATTATTATACCTACAGGACTACATATTTTGAGATGCGCAGAAGTGTAAGAAGTTAAAGAAAGACTTACGTGATCTTGATAATTTAGTTTACACATATATATATATATTAAAATCATGGTTTTGGAATATCTAAAAACATCAAATCTTAATTTGCTGCTTATATTTTACATGTACATTTACAAGTTTATCTAAATACTTCTTTCGACAATTAACTCAAATAGCAGAAAAAATATGTAAATACACTGTCATAAAGCTTGGAAAGAAGCATGATTTCCATTGAATATTATTCCCTTTTTAATGATGGTCCTTTTAATATTTTCACTTGGATATATATATATTAAGCTGAAAGTTAGTAAAATATGTATTCTCTTTTTTTGCTATTTTGCCAATGAAAATGTGACTTTATTAAACAATGAATATGTTTACGACCTTCAAGACTCCTTTTTTTTTCACAACCATTGGAGATTATTATATTAGATGTAATCTCAGTAGATCGAGGATATGAGTTGTTTGACAGTAAAGATTCTTCCCATTTCAAAAATAAAGATTTTCAGCTCTGTTCGTGTTAACATGGGCTCCTTATAGATGGATATGCTGCATGAACTATCCAAAAGTATGGTTTGTAATGATAATGAGCTGGAGTTATTTGTACAGATGGAATAGTGGACTGCTAAAGTATAAATAAATAAATGTACCTACTAATGCATAAACTGTTTTAAAATAAACTAGAAATGCAATTTCTCATTTGAAGATAAGAAGAGTTCAGATGAGAAAAACCCGAAAGAATATAGGTCTGTAAAATAAAGGTTCTCCTAGGTTCTGTCAGGTTCCCCCTTTGTTTTCTAACAGAGGATGTCCGAAAGTAAATGAAGTAGCTATAAGCTAATGCAATAGTATTACTTAGAGAAAAATGAACCATATCAATTTATTTTTGCCATATTCAGGAGTAAAAATACGACCTCCAAAACACCTGTAATCAAGTACCGTGCTAATAGTCTCGAGAAAAATCAGTAGAAAGGTTTCAGCAACTTACTGTTTATGCTGACGTTTATGCGGTACTAGATGATTGACTGGAATACTATGAACATATCTAGAATTGTTGAAGAATTGGAATTATACAGCAGAAAATGCTTGTTTATCATCAGTTGTTATTATGAGTAAAAAAGGTACTCGAAATTCTGTTCTGGATTCCAGGCGGACGCAAGTGTAAAGTATGTGAGTGTCTTTCTGTTTTCTTGTACAGATGAATGTTTTGGTTACTTTAAAGGTTTCACTTTGGTTTCACACGCCATATCTTGCATCTTGCAAATACACGTGAAATAAGGTGATGAAAGCTGATCTAAGATTGCTTCTTGAACTACAGAAAGACTCTATGAGATCCGAGTAATGCATTTGGAATTTGTATTGAAGAACCTGGATATCAGGAGCTAGTAAAACTAGCATTATATGGTGTATATGGAGAATGATGTTTAACCCTGTTAAGTCTGGTGAGAACTTTTTACGTTTCGAGTACACGCTTATGTACGAAATTTCAAAATAGCTTAAGTAAATAATTATAATAATAATAATAGTAGCTCTGTTTCAACAATTTTAACTCGAAAATATTTTGTTAATATATATATATATATATATATATATAGAATTGTTCAAGTATATGTTCATATTTGCTAAGAAACTATAATCCATTCAGAATATAATGGTAGGTGTCTTATTTGTCACGTGATTTTCTTTGTTTGTTTGAGATTTGTTATTACACCCCTTCGTTTTCACCCTAGAATGTGATCTGAACAATTACTAATAATTTTATCATGTTATATCTGTTTGCAAGCTACGCATTTTTTATTCTCTGATAAAACATTAAGTGAGCGTTAGGTATAGCGAGTAGAGAAGACAACGGTAAAATATTCTGATAACTCATATAATTTATTGAGTACTATTTTTAAGGTTATCGTATATAAAATAACTTTTTATTTAAAAACAAAACTATATTTATTAGATCACATTCTCCAAAGAATATTGTTATCTAGCCTAACAAAGATAATGGCGACGTTACTGTGCAAGGTCACATCGGAGGTCACCAATAAAACTTTGTCAGTTTTCGCCAATTTTATAGCAGTTTATAGCCAGAAGTGGTGATTGTTACAATCGGGAAAATAAAGCATCTTAATTGACATATATTAAGTTGCAATTAATTGGATAAATAAAATGAAATTTTCTGATCAACAACAAGACAAAAACAAAAAAGATTGAAAATCTACGATGAATGTTGCTTTCTTTCAAAATAGTGGTTAGAACGCTCGATTAGAAATATGCGGCTCGTGGGTGCGGATCTAACAACCGAAAATGCTCGCCTTTTCATCTGCGGGTACATTGTAATGCGACAGTTTAACCCACGTTTCGTTGCTAAGAGAGTAGCCGAAGAGTTAACGATGTTGACTAGTTGCCTTCCTTTAAATTAGGGACGGTTAGCGCAGGTTATTTTTTGTTTGTTCTGTTGAGTTCTGCCCAAACCTACGTAAGTTATTTGTTTTGCCTTCATGTCCACAAAAAACAGGATCTTGTCCTCACCTTCAACAAAAAGTAGCCAAGGATAACTAAACTAAACAATCAAAGTTCTGTGTTTGTAAACTAAACTAAATGGTAAAACTATTATAAATCTTCTTTTCATTTTATCATGTCTAAAGAAACACAGATGTAAAATATTTTTGTGACAATTCAAAAATAGTAAAATATAAGTACATGTATTCATAAAAATATATTTAAAACGTAATTATGGAATATTCAAGTTCAGAATCTAATAAAACACTTACCACTGGAACCAACTTAACTGAAAAGCTCTGTTCTTTTTGGTTTTGACAGCATATGTCCTGATGAGGAACTTGTAATCTATAAATTTGTGATCTTCAAGAGGTCTCTAGATTTGCTTTTCATCTTATATCTTTGGCTCATTGCTATATTGAGTTTGATCAGTGGTATGAGAGTTTGATATTTTAGAAGCTAACTCTGTGCCCTTGGGTGAAGCATTTGCCTTGTCTGGTTTTGTCAATTCAGGAGAAGACTCTTCAGATTTGTTTGTACTTTGTTTATTTTCACAAGATTTTCGATCTGATATGGGGTTGGAAGATTTCTTAAAGAACCAACCTAATTGAGACTGCTATATTTCTTTTCTTGAAGCTGCTGATGTTTGAAAACTTGCTTGGTTACTGCTACATTGCACATTTTTGGCATTTTAGTTGGTAGATTTATGACAATTTGTTTCATTATCTTCAATTTGCAGCTTCAAAACTGTTGTCACGTCAAGAAAATGGATGAAACATCTCCACTCTAAGCACACATTTTCAGCTTTAGTTTCAGAGCTGCGTTCCTTATTCTCTGGACTATTATCTTTAGGCTTTAAACAATACTATAGAATAGCAGCCAAAACACTAATATGTTGTATGCATTTATTAACCCTTTCTAGACCAGTAGGGGCGTCCTTAATATATCTTTGTAATATCCTTTCATTGTGCAAATGCTTAAAATTAACACATAAAATTTAGATACTATCTAGTTTTAGCTTTAAAATTGTATCACTTGATTCAGTTTTGTATAATTATTTGAATTGTGAAATTTCCAATCTTGTGTTATGATACACTGTCCGGAAGGGATCATATTCTTGTTTAGGTTTAAGTAGCTGTATAAAATATGCTTCCTGCATGGTATGACATTGAAGAGCAAAATGTTGTCTGGCTAGAAAACGAAAGTAATGCCTTTAAACACTTATGGTCTTCCATTTTCTACTGAGCATGGACCAATGAGAGAGTCTCACCAATATCTTTTGTTTGCCTTGGCAGGGTAACTGTTTAAAACAATGCTTCCTTATGGCAGACACTAGCTTCATGAGAAAAATGTGTTTCAGGTTTACTCCAACTGTGATAAATGTTTGGTCCTTATAGTTAGTTGACAGCGTTCTTCGTTACAGTAATGGCCTAAATGTAAAAGCGACCATTATACAACTTCAGACATCAAGTGAAATGCTACATGTTATGGTATTATATATTCCCAGGGAGATAGCTTTATGTCTACATGCTGTAGATTACATTTCAGTTTTAGCAGATGAAGTTACAGATTCACCAAGTAAAGAACAACTGGTCTTCAGATGGGTAGACAATGATTTGAAGGCCCCACGAGGATTTCAATGGTTTATACAATGTTGATTGTATTGGCATTGAGAGAATATCAACCACTATCAAGGATGATATAAAAGAATGAATATATCACTGATCAAGCTAAGAGGTCAATGTTACGATGGGGCATTAAATATGGCTGGCTCAAGGACAGGTGTTGCCACAAATATTGAGAAAATAGAACCATATAGCAAAATTTACTCATTGTTATGGTCATGCACTTAACGTGGCTTGCAATGACACACTTGAATCAAGCAAAGTATTTGGAAATGCCCTAGCTGTTACCTATGAGATAAAAAAACTCATAAAATGTTATCCTAAATGTGAAGCTAAGTTTCTGAAACAAAAATATAAGAAAGATATTGAATTTGAAACAACTGGAATTCGAAGCTTGTGCCGAAGAAAATGGACTGTTAAGGTTAATGCATTAAAAGTATTACTGACAACTACAAAAGTCTTAATAATATATGGGAATATTCAACTATTGATATAAAAGACAACGAAAATACACATTATTGGTGTATCTTCCCAGATGAAAGAATTTCAATACTTATTTGGCACTACACTTTCAGAGCTGATTCTAAGGCACTGCGATAATCTTAGCAGAACCTTTCAGAAAACATCAATTTCAACTGCAGGGGGGGGGACAAAATGTTGCAAAATTAACTGTAAAAAGCCTTGAATCTTTGAGATCTGACGACAAATTAGATCTGTTTTATCAAGTCATAGTGGATCAAGCTGACAAGCTGGATTTTAATCCACCTAGACTGCTATGGCAATGGGGTATACCAAGAAAACTAGACAATAACCCAAATGTGCCATCACACCAGGCTCAATCTTCTAAAGACTATTTTAGAGTAACATATTTTGAAGACATTGATAATATAGTCACAACAATAAAAGATCAGCCAGGCTATGTTTATAGAAATTTCCAAAATTGCTACTGAATGCTATCCAAAGAAACCATTCACCATTGAATTAGATAATGCTACCAATTTATATACCGAGCTAGATAAAGATACCTTGCCAGCACAATTGGAGGCTCTTGCTGTACAGTTTGAGTCACAATCAGGTCCTGTAGACATTATGGATATTAAGAACTACAAGTCTGAAGATGACACTAGAAAAATTTACTTTAGTGCAATTACTCAGGTCTTTAAATTGGTTTTGGTGATGCATAATGCACAAAAAATATAATTTCATGAACATGATTTGTCAACTGACGAAACCAAAGTCCAGAAGTGGAGAACTTGGCTTCCAGGACACTGATTAGTAAATACGCTAATGGTCCAAAATATCATGAACTTCTATTTACTTATAAATGAGATATAAATTTGAAGTTTTCTTGGCTTACCAACATACTACAAACACGTTGTGGCGATGTTTTAGAAAGACAGCAGTAATAGTATGGTCTGACTATAGCTAATTCATACATTGCGTCCATTACTTTACAACAAAGTTAAATTATTTCCAATACTATTCATAGGAACTAAAGTTTATTCAAATGTTACACAACGCATCAGCTGATGAATTATAATGAACTTGAAGTATGACTATATGTTAAATAACAGTGCTGTAAAAGTAATGTTGTTGTACAGCATGCTGTAAGAATACATTTTTGTTATACAACACTGACTTCAAAGACAGGATGTGAACATAGACAAATAGGGTAAAACAATACCAGTGTGTACAATATCCAGGTATACGACATATAATTAGTAATATCCAAATGATAAGCAAACCTTTCAGCATAAAATATACTTACTGAAGTTGGCTAAAAGCAACTTTTTAAAGAACAATTAATGTATCAAGACATTACACAGTACCATCACCATTACACAGAAACTTGTAACTTAAGTTAATTATATGAGCAGTCAAAGACACGAGATGCTATAATGCACAATATGCATTAGCACCATCGGTTCATAAGCTCTTCTATGAATATGATCGTTTAGAGATGCCTATACGTCTTGGGGCCATAGATTAAGTCTACGAGAACATTACTTCTCTGCACACTAGTTGTTATGTAATAAGAGCATAACCTCTTTAGGGTTGATAACTGATTTTTTTAGAATTTTTCTGCATATCCCAAAGCGTAAGTTTATATTATTTTAAGAAACAATCCTCCCTTGAGAATACAATTCTTACATTGTTTCTCACATAATTTTCCTTCTTTTTTTTTCTATGATTTTATTAGTACGTTGTCAAGCTCCTATCCTTTTATGACTTCACATTAACTTTCATGAGAGGTTTATGTGAGACAAATGATTTTAATTTATCTTTTTGTTATGTGTGTTTCTGTGCATCACGTGATACTTGAAGCTTGTATTTAAGGGGTTAAGCTGTTGAAGCATGTGTTATAATCTAGTCAGCCAGATCAAAAATCGTAGCACAAACCATAGTCAACCCATACTCCGTACTGAAACTATTTAGTTTTGACACTACTATCGTGGTGTTTTATGTATGGCTTACTTCTCAATTTATTCCCTTCCAAACCCCACATCTGTGAAGAGTTTTAATTGTAAACAATGATTTATCAATGGTGATTGTTTTAAGCTTTCGTTTTGAATTATGCTAAATAAGTGTTATACAATGATCAAATGGTACTACTAAAATATATCTGATTTAAAAATAGTTGAATTAGAGTGTTACATATTACTTTTACTTTGAAATTTGATGTGTAGGTGTGCAGGGCACTCGATACCTGAAAGGTATTCACTGATCTGAATAGGAGTAAAAAGGTCCGTAAGATTTTCAAAGGTGCATGATCATAGGTGAACATGTAGTTAGATCCTCTGTGACATGAACGCCTAAAATAATGAATGTATTCCAAAGAAACGTGTTGAAAGTCATGCCAGCATTAATATCGAAAAATAAAACATCATCAGCTAAATTTAATGGTGTTGACAGATCGTAACAAATATGCATTAACACGAGTAGTGAGATGAAAATAAGAGATTACGGTGTGAGAACTCTGCTTAACGTTGACCTGCAACAACCAGTTTCTGTCAAAACAACTTAAATGCAACTGCACATTTGGTTGCTGTGGTAAATCTTCCATTTAGAAACCTCTAATAGCACCAAACTAATGTACAGCGCAGTGTGAAATGGTATTATGAGCATAAACAATTGGAAGAAAGATCAAGGGAGGAGAGCGTTTTGATCAGATAATTCATACTTTACACTTTAATTGTCAAATGTGCGTATTCATGTGTGTCGAAAATAAAAAATAGCTTAAACTCTAAATGCCTTGTGTCATAAGGTAAGCATGATGATATGAATAGTTTTTTGTTGGAGTATTGTAGGGCTTATAAATCTACGGATAAGTAAAGCGACAGCCACCCATAGGGGTGATGATAGGGCTACCTGCTCATAGCTTTCCATAATTCTGAACTGATAGACGAGAAGTGAGGCAGCTAGTAAAAAGCTCCTGCTGTCACCTGTTGGGATAATCTTGTCTGATTGCCACTGTTATAGCTTACACCACGGCCACCTGGCTTAACAGTCCAGACGTGCTAACCAATTAGCTACGTTCGTCATAAAATGAAACATTTTTTCTAGAGGCTGTAATATTATTTTGAAGTGACATAGTAAATTGTAAGCTTGAAACATCGACGTACATAAACAATAGCTTAACAGCAGTGTCAAGTTTTGTAAGGACGGATTCTAAACAATGACATTCTGCTTGATATAAAATAATATATTAAATACAAATTAATCGTCTATAGAAATGTTTGTTACACTGTTGGTTATCACAGTTGTCTCCAGAACTTTAAATAATTGTCTCTTTTTCCTCACAATCTGGTTCAGTTACACAATTGAAAAGACGAATTATTATTTTCTACTCTGTTATTACAAAACCAGCTATTATAATTTCAATTTAAAAAATCGCTACTTTACGCTCTATATCGCTAAATTCACGTATAATTCAACTAGAACTCAATAATGATTTTTCGACGCGTATTTATACCTCGACAGTAGTCTAGAACATTCCACGCAAAACTAGATATCCTGACGCAATAATACTCAATTAAACCAACAAGAAACTCGGAAAGTTCTAGCAGCATGATGCAATACACTCACTATTGTAAACAATAGCTAATTGAATACAATTGACCCACATAACGTTTGATTCGTATGATTCGTGAACAATTAGTAAACAAATTTACCATAAAATATCGCTTCTAAAAATAGCTAAGTATGATCCCTGCGCTATATAAACTATCCAAAGCATAATGTTTGCATTAAACTTAAACTGAAACAGTCGTGATTATCTAACAAGCAGTGTATGCTACAAAAATCAGGCTATTCATTTCAGCCACAAAGTATTGAAAAATTAATGTTTTTCAACAACTAATTCTGCCCCCCGCTGGGATAGCGGTAAGTCTACGGATTTACAATGCTAAAATTGGGGGTTCGATTCCCCTCGGTGGACGCAGCAGATAGCCCGATGTGGCTTTGCTATAAAAAAAAAACTCACAGAAACACACACAACTAGTTCTAACAGTCACATCGTCGTATATTCTAAATCCTTGTAATATATGTCACATTTTAATGTCATATAGTCGAATATATTCTTTTGTTCTAGAACCACGAAAATCTAGAGCGAACAAGCTAGTGTGAAGCAATTTTGGTTTTTGTATATAGTTAAAAAGTAATATTCATTATTTTTCACTCTTTCCAAAAAATAAATGACTAAGTATTTTAAGACGTAAATGAAAATGTTTTCCATATTACATTAATTTCAAAGCAGAAAAAAACTATTAATTTTTATGTTTTTAGTGTATGTGATTGATTGATGAAAATTCTCAAATTCTGACAGACTTAAGAAACAACAGTCATGTGATAGATAATGAAATTTATTGTAATATTTTAAAAAAATCAACTTTTTGCATAAACGTTGTCGAGATTTTCTTTTAATAGATGTGATAACAATGTACACTGATTTTTTCTTACTTACATATTCTTGGGTGTTTTTTAGAATTTTGACATTTTTCAGTTATCTAAAAGATGATGGTATAAAACAAACAAAGAAAACATTTAGTCTAATACTCATGTGTCTATCTGTATATATAAAGTATGTATAAGAGGTCTCCTGGTGGGTTGGTGGTAAGTTTATTACTTACAACACAAAGATCCGGGGTTCGATTTCTGTGGTGGACAGAGCCTTGTTTTGCGTTACAACAAAAGAGATAAAAAGAAACAAACAATGTATACGAAACAGATAAAAGACCAATAAGATTTTTTTCTTTTCATACTTCAATTAAGTTAAGGTTTTAAAAGAAGAATGAAGTCGTTGAAACAGGTAAATAAATATTCTGATTTTAACGACCTTACTGTTTACATGATGTCTACGAAATAATACTGTCTTCTGTCAAAGAGTAGCATAATCATTAAACTTCAGTTAATCATTTTAACATCAGTTAAACTTCAGCATAATCATTAAGTCATTAAATTTCAGTTCTATTTGAAAATATGCATTTTATATTTACAAGATTTACATTACTCTGAAATCCGAAGAATATTGCTGGAAATGTTTAAAGTGAAAAAATATGTGATAAGAAGAAAAAAGCATTCTTAAGCAGCTACCTAGACACATTTAGCTCCTGAAGTTTGTTGAGGTATTTCTAAAAGCTTATTTATAATTATAGTTAAAGAGACTCAACTAGTCCAGTAGTTCTTGGTACAAATTTATAAAAGCTTATTTATAATCAAAGGCAAGAGGGTACAAATTACTACAATGGTTTGGTTCCTGGTACGTGGTTTGTTTTGTTTTTGTCAATGTTGTATTTTATAGGATCTTTGAGACACGCAAATCTGTGCTTTGTTCATAAATAAAATATTTCGTATTTATCATTATTTACTATAATTTCAGTTACGAGACTAATTCTTTGAAAACAGACGGATCCAAAATATGGATTACCCTATAAATATTTTGTTAAATTCTGATAAAATTCTTTTCAGTAAATGACTGTTTAGCATATTACATAATTTCATTATTTTCAAAATGCTTCAATTTTCTAGCACTAGAATGTTCAATTGTAAAAAAAATTAGCAAGGGAGAAAAGAAGGTTCAGATTCTGAAATGTCTTATATAGAAAATATGTACTTCCAAGCTTCCAAGGAGGTGTTTATTCTTTGTTTCGGCTTCAATAATGGTATATATATATATTCATCATGGGAAATGATCATAACAACTGTGAAGGATAAAAACAAACGAAAATGCCACCTATTTATCAATTGATAATGAAGTGCATCACAGCACAGTCACGTGCTGATGACAGTTTATACCTTGAATCATCGTCATCCAACCAAGGAGAAAATACTACACCAGTATAAGACTTATAAAAGTGCAGACAGTCAAACTGCATGAAATATTGCAAGACAAATGTGTAGACATCTAAGTTTGAGCTGGTAAAGCATAGTCCATCCAAACAAATGTGACAAGTTTAAATGTTTCAGAAAGAGTTGTATGCAAGATTCTGAAGAGTATATGTGAAATGTTAGTAATAGAAGTGGTCAAGATAGAAAACCAGAACTCTCCCAAAGTGATGTTGAATATCTCGGTTCTTTTCGAGATAAGCCGTGGTCGATTACAACAGATATGGACAACAGCCTTGCTGTAAATAAAGATGTAATGTTACCTCGAGAACAACAAGTTGTCTCCACGAATATTTGGCTGTTTCAAAGCTGCTGTTGAGAAGAGGTAACAAAACTAAAAGGTTGAAATTGGCACTGGAACTAGCAAAGCTGTAGATGGGTGTTTTTAAAGATGAATCTAAGTTCGAAGTGGTGAGAAATTATCAGCGACATTTTCTTCAAAGTAGAGAGGAGAGCAGTGTCATAGTTCATGTACGAAATACATGGTGAAGCATAGTGGGGAATCAATACAGGTTTTTTTCTTTCTGGTTATTTTTCCTGAGTCCATTATTATTGATATATTTATACTTATGATAATTTGTTTATTAGTATTAGCGTGAAGCACTGGCCAGACATCCGTTTATTAACTGTGTTTTGTTAAGTGCTGAATTTATTTCTAAGTGTTGTTTTTGTGAATAAGTTGTGTTTTTTGTTGTTGAACCCTGATTGTAGTGGCGTGTTCATATTAGACCGTTACAGGTAGAGGGCATTCCAATGTAAAAACTTTCACTGTTAACGTATGGTAAAAGAGACTGGCAGACCCTTTACAGTAAAAATAAATTCACGATATCTTCTGTTATCTTCCAAGCAGTTCAACATTCCATTTGAATGAATTTAATCTAAAATAACTGTTTTAATCTATAATTTGAATTTTGTTCACTGCTATTTTACAACGAAATGCTCTTAACTTAACGGTTACCCTACGTAGAATAATTATTGTACCATGTACTTCAATTGTTTTTCAGTTATATTCCACAAAAATACACTTTTTGATTAATGTTAAATCTGCACAAAATATATTTTTAGGCATGTGTTTCCAGTGTTTTTTTGAAAGTCAACCTACAAAGAAATATTTTTAATTAATGATTAATACGCATAAAACGAATGTTTTATATATATTTCAAGATTTTATTTACTTTTTAAAATTCCACACGGAAAATTTCAAATGTTTTATTTTCATAAAATAACTTTATTCCTTTGTTTCTGCATTGCTAGAACACACACACTACGATTTCAATAAACATGACCTTTGAATGCAATGTATTTAGTGATTTTCCAAAAGCAAACTGACAAACCACATAAATAAGTTGCATGTGCTGCACCTTTGTGAAAACTACAGTGATCTACCCAAGATCTGAAAGGATGCCTTACAATATTAGCATGTAAACATCTCAAACTATCTATGCCTAGTTTTTAAATGAGACGAATCTCACATATTAGTCAGAATAAACAGGGCTAATCTTAAAGTTAACAGCGTTGCATCACTTTCTTTAGTCCAGTGGTCTCCAACCCTGGTCCTGGAGAGCCAAAATCAGTTTGTTTTATAAGTTAAAATCAACAACCAACACGTGGTAGAAAAATATACTTGTTAAAATACGAAGAAAAATATCTAAATTTAAAACATATGGGAATAGTTCAAAGCTTACATATGTATTGAAAATATCATACGACTATCACCTCGAGTAATATACAATTCAGTCCTAATGAATAAAATGCAAATGAAAAACATTACAAACTTTTGCTATGCTTTTATCACATCTCTCTGACACTGGGCGAATCACGAAGGGGGCAGGCAAGTACAGTCAAGTTATAACATAAGTCAACAACAACTAAAGCATTAAAAAATTCTTGCATATGAAAAATCATAAAGTTGTATCTCAAGTACTGTAAAAAACATCAATTTTCAATTTCAAAATAAATAGCACATTCGCCTTGACCTAAAACTTGACTTGTGACATATAGACCCAACTAACAATAATATTAATAACGATAATTAATTTATTCGCTTACCTAAATCTAAAGAAGCATCAGAAAACACAAATTTGCTCATTGAGTAATGTTCCCAAACTTAAGTTACTTGAGCTGTTTCTGTCTTTCACTTTTTGTGTGCAGCAACGTAATTACTCCAACATCTCCCTATTACAAAATGTTTATCTAGTTTATCCAGTTTCTTTGCATAATTACGAGTATTATTACATAAATAGTGAAACATTTAGAGTAGTCTGTATATTATAGGTATTAGCCTCTACACATTATTTTGAAAAGTTTCATTGTTAAAAATGTGTTTGTTGACATTTCAAACATCGATATGGCTACAAAAGTATACGAGACAAAATAATTTAAAACTATCGTTTACTATGTTCACGTGAATGTGGCCCAAAATACTTAATATATCATGCATGATACTTTGTGAACCACTTGAAACACCAGAAAAATAGCAATAAAAAGAGTAAATAACGTTTTAATGCATTGCGAAATGAATGTAACCTATAAAATTCAAATAAAATACAAAGTACAAATTTTGACACTTGAATACTACAATAAAATTAGTTAAATCCAGGTAGTTATTTAGTTTCTTACATCACAAGTTATATCTATAATTCTTGTACAGAGGTTAAGTATGTTACATTATAAAATGATTTCGGAACCTTGCTATGCCATAACAGCCCATGTCACTACATCCCGTCATGCTCTGTCTGATAGCAGTGTACCTTAACTAATTTCCTGTACTATAGTATCGACTGCAAAAGGCTCCATTGTTATGCTGTCAATCTAAATCCTACACTCCTCCTTATGCTCTTTCCATAATCCATCTAGAAAATTAGGGCATTGGTTTCTCTGCACCATTATCAACAGTCTGATCGCACAGAAATCCATAGGCGCTGCATCTGATGACTTAAACAGTATGTCTTTATTTGGAATAACTGTTTCATTTTCTAGCTGTTAGAAGCATGAAACAGTTGAACGTATGTGCCATGAAAGGAATAACTGTTTCATTTTCTAGCTATTAGATGCTTGAAACAATTGAACGTATCTGACACTTTTCCAGATAGAAATCATTCTTGATTATGTTGTATACTGTTACCTTGAACACATGAACGACATTTGTACTGATCTTTGTCTTCATGGATTTTTACCTGTTACAAGATGCTACACTTTGCTTATTATGTCTGGAGTATGATATGTTGCATGTCTCTTTCTGGATAGTGCTCTTACCCTAAATTTTCCAATGCCATTTAGTACAAGGGATTTTTTTTTGAGTTAAAAGTTTTTTCCAAAGATTGAATCACACAAAAGGTAAATTTTCCATAATGAAGTGCCACAGAAGAAAGTAATTTGATACCTTAAGTTTTTGATACTAGAAAAAGTAAAAACACAGTAAAGAAATGTCAAATAAGTAGTATTACTTTGAGTTAAGAAAGACACAGAGGAGGAAAGTAAAATAACTGTTGGTTTTGTAAGTGTGTGATAGTAAAACAGACATAAAAGTTAAAGGAAATACATGCAGAGGTAATAAGTTTTAAAACTGAGATTGTAAAGAGAAAGAAAAGTCCAGGAATGAAATGGTCCTTCACAGTCCCAGCTGTAAAAACAAATAGTATTATGATGTTTGAATCCAATTTTTAATCTTAAAGTTTCAAACGTGGTTATTTAATTTTATGTAAAAGCTTCATCCTTTTGTATATTTTATATATTTCTAACAACGAAAATGTGTATAAGTAATCATGTAATAAACCTAAAAAGTTTCAAAATCTTTTTATAAGAAAATCTATACTATTATTCTGCTTGTTTGTATGTACGACCGTTAGGCTTTCTGACCGAGATCCTGTTGTATAAACATGCGTTGTTAGAATGTTTCCCCCAAGAAAAACCGCGCATGCGCATTATTCACTCGACGACAAACAGTCTGCCTGCGGCTGAGAGCTGCAAAGCTCAGTGATCAAGTCGCTACAATTACTGTGTGAAACAAGAAGTAACAACAAAAGGGGAATGTAAATATACTTTACTAACCATTTTGTACAACTGAAAATTAAAAACTTATCAAAGTTATTAAAAAAGGTTTGACGTTAGGTTGTAGAATAACATTATAAGTTTATCTATCGATAGTATTAAGTACAGTAAAGTTTAGTCCTAAAGTACTAAACTACTAAAGTAAAAAAAACAAAAAAAAACCGTACACAGGTTACAGTGTTCATTTATCTCTTTATCGAACTTAGGCCTAACATAAGTTAAAGTTGTATATACAAGTGGATTTACAGATTTCGTTGTCTACGATTACAATTCGTTTGTATTGTGCTAGAAATGTTATATTTAAAGAAGTACTGTTAATATAAAGATACTAATTTGGCCGGATATGTTTTGTGGGTTTCTGCTAGTTATAAATGATCAATAAAGTATGAAATATTTAAGGTATACTCTGTAGTATAATTTTTCATAATCTAGGATAAAATATTTTCAGTTAAAATCATCTAGTCTCAGGGGAAAAAAAAAAAAGTTAAACTTACTTTCATAATTGATTTATGAGTCGTTTACTCGTAGCGAGAGGTTGATATATAGCACTTCTAAACATTTCACATTCTCACTTCTTCTCCAATTGTACCTTTTGACTTAATCTCTTAGACCTTAGAGCAGTTTTCGAGAGGAAATTGACAAACGTACAAAAATTTAGCTAGAAACTGGGTTTCAATACCCGTGGTGGGTAGAGCACAGCTAGCTCATTGTGCAGCTTTGTGCTTAACTACAAACAAATAAATATACTATTAAAAATTTTGTATTATGATTGGGCTTAATATATTGAAAGTTGACTTTTTTAGTTTCTTTATAAATATACGTTATAATATGTTTGAAATTTAATTAGAAATATTTAGCGTCTTTCATGATTACTCCTGCAAGGTGTTCCTTCAGGTGTAATCCAGCTCGTTTCATGTTTAAGAGGTGAAAACATTAACCTAACAAGACCAAAACATTATTTTCTCTTATACATCAAATGTGTATATTATGTTTTATGATACGGTAGAACTTCATATGTGGTTGTGCAATAAAACTAAAATAACGCATTTATATAACTTTCGTGTGTGAACATTTCTGTGCATGAAGCTAAACTAAGTACTGTGTCTTAAGTCGATCAGTTTTATCAACGTCTACTTAATATTCTCATAACACATTATGATGAAAATGTAGTCGTCTTTCCCAACACTTTCTAAGGCAAATCCTATAGCAATTATACATAATTTATATTCTGTCCGTTAAATTTTAATTCGTCTTTCTCCTCGTTAAGCATGTTGCTCCAGAAAATATATTTTCTAGTTGAATTTCTATGCAACACTCATGAGCAGGATATGAGAAATTATTAAATAATTATTACCGTGTGAAGAGCTGCAAAATGATTTTCTAACTCTCAGAAATAATTCACTTGCTAGTAATAACATACAAAAGAATATGAAGGTTTTAAATTAACTGAAAAACTTATAATATAGAGGAACGAACAGAAGCCTGCGTAATGTGTTGAATTTATAACTAAGAGTGTAGTGTACGTCAAAATGTATCTTATAAAAAGAGTATTTGTTTTAATATTAAAGAGGGCTTGTTGTTAACATATTATTAAATATATTATTTAATATATTATTCAATTCAACATGTTCTGATCGATATAGTACAGATAACATTAGTTAACAAATAAATATTATTTATTTGTCCAGATTATCGGTTATTTTTAGTGTGTGTGTGGAATTTCAGACAAACTGGAAAGAGACAAACCAACATAATGTTTTAACACATTTTTAAGTTTTATCGACATATTACAATAATAACAACGGCTGCGTAGTGCCAAGTCGATCACATTGTTTTCATTAATTAATTTCACTTATTAACTATCGGATATTAATAATTAATATTTGTATCTTTTAAGAATTTACCAGGGGCAGATTTGGCCTTCAGGACACGAGGAAAGTTTCCGGTGGATCGGTGGCCTATTGAACAAATTTTGAATATCTTTTAACGCTATATAAACTGGCTTAATTGGGTGACCACTTGCCATTAACGGCTTGTAGCGTGGATTAGCAATAAACGGGTAATTATATTACTCTTTTAAGCTTCTTTTGTGTGATTTGTTTCAATTCATGTGGTTTTGAAATTAATTATATAGGTTTATCTTATATATATTGCGAACCGTGATGTCTGTCCGAGCATTCGTCTGTCTCAACATTCACCTTTAAAGTGACAGGAGAACAGGCATGAATAATGTTGATGCCAAATTTTATTTCGAAAGCAGAATATTATACACTAAGTTGTTAGGAATTAATCACACTATCATTCACATCTCAAAATGTGACGTAACTTAAAGAATAAAAACGTAGATTTACTGCATGTTATCGTTGAACGGCTCTTTGCATGACTGAAATGCTCAACAATTACTTTTCGAGGTGGGCGGTATAAGTAGCTTAGAGCTTTGGCTCTGAGTGAAACCAAGAGAAAAACACAATTAACTTTTTTAAAGCTCATGATATAATTTGAATTGATAGATTAACTTAAAATTTTTCCCGTCACTGGAGAAGGATACTTTTGCTTGTATTTTACTAATGCGGTTAAGAAATGTGATGAACTCTTGATTGCAAAAGAAAAATTCTGCACAATATGTTTTTGTTTCATATATGAACGTGTATCAGTACGAATAGTAATAGCAAATGTTATAGGCTATGTAGCATTAAGCACAGCATTCGGTCCATTTTTATTCCGGAAAAATCTCTTCTCTGACTTCCGGCATAAAAACAATTTTCTTGTGTCAATTTTAATCCCCAACATGCACCGTGTTTTAATTCAAAATTATCAAATTAATTTAGGTCAAGGAGGTTACTATAAGATCATTCCTACTTTCTCATTTTTAGGTGTATAACTGACCGGTTACCATTATCTTTAGCCCCGCAGTGGCACAGCGGTATGTCTGCGGACTTACAACGCTAGAATCCGGGTTTCGATACCCGTGGTGGGCAGAGCACAGATAGCCCATTGTGTAGCTTTGTGCTTAATTATAAATAAACAAACACACCATTATCTTTATATATCAAAATACTATAAATAATTTGTTTGCTATTTTTTGTTAAGGACAATCTTGCACAATGGTCTGTCTGTGCTGTGGCCATCACGTGTATCAAAGCCCATTTTTAGTATTATAAACCTTCAGACTTGCCGCTGTGCCACTGGGGAGTTGTCATTAATACTTAAATAATATACAACCTAGTTTACAATCTGTTTGTGAGTAAACTCTATGAAGAAGCTTGCAGTGAATAACAATTTTAAAAAACGTTCAGAAACTTCATATTTCCAAATGTTTAATGGTGTTTTACCTGATAAACAGTCATTGATTATGTTCTTGTCTTATCAAAGAGAAAGAACCTCTGATTTAATCATTTCGCCCCCTAGTGGCACAGCGGTATGTCTGCGGACTTACAACGCTAGAATCCGAGTTTCGATACCCGTGGTGGGCAGACCACAGATAGTCTATTGTGTAGCTTTGTGCTTAACTACAAGAAAAAAACAACTCATTAATTCTTTTTTAAAGTAACAATCTATACAAATAAAAATTCTTGAAAACTGGAGAAATGAACTTACAAATATATTTAATATAACTTATTGATTTTTTTTAATCAAAGAATCCCATTTTTGATTAACATTCTCTATGATCGAATAGATGGTGCGAGTATGGGTTTTCTTTAGCCAATCTTTTGTGATGCATTCATGAAACATGGTGGCTAGAAGCATGCCCAATATCTTTCAACAATACTATCAAAGGTATGTAGAGAACACTTTTATCACTTATAGAGATATATCAGTTTTAGAAAATCTTAACAGTAAACATAAAAGTATTTATTTTACAGAAAAACACCAACAAGACCACTAACTTGTATTTTAGAAATTTTAGTTCTGAAAAGCTATACAGAGAATTTTAGTTTCAAGTATTCTATACCACAAAGAAAAATTCCTAGGTTTTCTTACAACTTTTATGAAAGTGTTATTTAATAATTTATTGAAATAATTGACTTTTCAATCGCTATTATAGTCAATTTAAACAAGCACTTTCTAAGAGATAATGAAAATATGAAGTTCCTAACTCAAAGTAGTCGTAACCAGATATTGACTTTCACTAGAAAGCATCATAGAGCGTAATCACAAACACAGTTGAGCTATATTTTATAACCAGGATGTCGGCACTTGAGCTGTTTCTCCTTGTTGCACATACAACTACATCGATTCCAACACCAGATGAATGCAGAAACACGACAGTGAATGTTTAAATATCAAAGCATCTGACACATCAACAGTATTGGAAACGACTTACTAAGAGTACGGCTTAATTATCTATTCAAATTATTTAAAAGTTTTCAATAAGACCAAAGATGAAGGTTGTGTCTGTACAGAAGAGGATTTGCTTATCAGTAATGTGAGGTCAGGGACCTGTTAGTTGCCCTATTTTTTCCAATTGCGACATATTATTTTGATTCTTAATCAAGAACTTCTCAATAGACCTTAAAATTCAAATAGCCTTTTTCTTAATTATTGTAAAGAAAAATTAATTAACTGATAAGCATTTAAAACTAACCACCTTCACATGAACATCAGATTTCTAAAATATTATAAACATGGGTTTTGAAATGAAATAAAATGTTATTCGTTAACATATTTTAATAAATTCAAGAAAAATTATAAAAATCCGAAACAAGCTAGTGATTTCTTTTTAAAATGAAGTAAAATTTAGAGAAAGAAACTGTACTGTTCATTCAATGTGATACACTTTCTTTGTTTAATTCCAAAGAGATATAATTTCTTTGTTTTATTTCAAATTGATACACTTTCTTTGTTTTATTCCAAAGTATTATGCTTTCTTTGTTTTTCCAAAGTGATACACTTTATTTGTTTTATTCCAAAATGATATAATTTCTTTGTTTCATTCCAAAATGATATAATTTCTTTGTTTTATTCCAAAGTGATAGATTTCCTTTGTCTTATTCCAATGTGATACACTTTCTTTGTTTTTCCATAGTGATAAACTTTCTTTGTTTTTCCAAAGTGAAACACATTCTTTGTTTTATTTCAAAGTGATGTAATTTCTTTGTTTTATTCCAAAGTGATACACTTTCTTTGTTTTTTCCAAAGTGATACACTTTCTTTGTTTTTTCCAAAGTGATACACTTTCTTTGTTTTTCCAAAGTGATACATTTTTTTGTTTTATTCCAAAGTGATACACTTTCTTTGTTTTCCAAAGTGATAAACTTTCTTTGTTTTTCCAAAGTGAAACACATTCTTTGTTTTATTTCAAAGTGATGTAATTTCTTTGTTTTATTCCAAAGTGATACACTTTCTTTGTTTTATTTCAAAATGATATACTTTCTTTGTTTTTTCCATAGTGATATAGTTTATTTGTTTTATTCATTGAATATCAGCATCCTAAAGAAGCACAAATATTTTTTCTTACCCGTTACTCTAGTTAAAGGCATCAGAAAAATGCCCTTCTCAAACTAGTACATCTGCATCTAAGAAAGAAAGAGGGTAATGAGGCATATGATAATGTTGATTTATTATTCATACAACCTTTTTTTTTTACACCATCTATTTCGGAAAAGACGAATAAGTTTAATCTCATGTGGTTTTACAACAGGATGATACCTAGCTTTACCAAGCACGGATAACTTTTTCGTTCAACTAGGATGTCAAGAATGTTCATATAGGATCAAGGATAAAAACTTATAGAACAGAATCTAAATGATGGGTTGTTATGATATACTGTGTTGACTAATGGAGTGCAAATTTCTTGTTTGAAACCGGCTTGCCATTTTCTAACGGACACACTGTACTAAATCATAAATGAATATTTGATTGTTTCAGCCTCCCATCAATCGTTAGTAAGGACGAGCGGAAAGAATTTCATTTGTTAGAGAAGTATGATATATTTCTTAAACTTCAGCAAAGTAGTGATAGAAATACATGAATAAAAAGAGTGGCTTAAAACACTTTGATTAAAAATTATACCGTTACAGTTGACAAGTATTCCTCTGTGATTGAGAAGCGGTGTTTCAGCGGATACGTCATATTGGATCACTGTTCAGGTCAGAGCATGAAATTTTCATGTGACTAAAGTTAGACTGGATCACCTGAACTAATAGACAAACCGTACTAGTGCTGCACAAGTCTCGGTATAATGTTAGTTTGTTTGCTTCAAATATTAATATTAAACTACGATTTCATTACTTAAAAGAACAAAACGTAAATAACCTAGAATCCTTTAATGTTGCTATCTACATTCTCAGACTTAATGTATCCGTTTTAGCGCAAGGTTACACAATGGGCTATTTGCGCTCTGTCAACCACCGCTCATAGAACCCCGGATTTTAGAGTCGTAAATCGATAAACTTACCGCTGACTCATTGGAGGGTCTCAGGGTTAATAAACATAAAGCTTTGCCTTGCCAAACTAGAACATTCTGGCTGTTCGAATGAACTTATGCTCTGTGTATAAATAATCCCATGTCTTTAGACCAGTTTATTTGTCATAGTTATCTTGCACATAAATTTTTGTATAAACGCAACAATAAACGAAATTGAAATCTTGTGATGTGTTATGAGCTCATTTTGCCTGGTGCCACATTTCGGTTTTGTGTGTAAAAAATATAACACTGGGAAAAATAAAATATTACATGTTTGTTCTCGGTAAATGTCCGTAATAAAAAAGTTATCTGAAATTATCTAACATTTTATTAGAATACACCCCTCTTCGTTTGTGAGTCTTATATCTGCCAACTCAACTTTATCAGCTTAAAACATTTCCTCAGTAACAGATGCCACTGATCTTTGAAAACTGACCACGTGATATTAATCGTATTTATGGCCAATCCTATAGCATGGTTGATGACTTATTTTGGAAACGTAAAATTCACATGTTCAAATGTAATTTTAAGGGCGTACAAGTTATTAACGAAACATTGATTTTAAGGTTGAAGAAATAATATTAGTCAAATGACATGTCACTATTTCAGTATTTTTCTTTGTTTTTTCCATTTACACTTTTATAAGACTTTCCTGAGGAATTTGTGGCTCATGAGGTTTATCTAGTTATTTATACATGTGAGTTTTATATTTTCCTAGCACTTTCTACTATTTTATGGTGAATATCTACTTAACTCTAAGACATTTATAGGTATGTCTGACATAATATATACCTATTTTCAAAACATTATGGACAGAAATATGCTATTGAAAGATAATGTTTTGCCATCACAAAACATGCCATATACAAAGGTTTAATTTTCACTTTCTAAAAAATTCCAGAGTGCGTAATTAGGGGTGAGGGAGGAGACATGTTGGCTTATAAAAGAACTGTTTTATTGAATATAAACATTGAATTGAAAACAAACAAACAATATAAACATTTATATTGTAATAATGAGAGGTGTAATGTGTATTTTTCATGGAGTCTATCTTCTAAAATACCTTTAAAACCATGCAAAAATCTTATGGCAATTTAATTGTTATAGTTTTCTTATTCCAACATTGGAAAGATACATTATTTTTTATCTTATTAGCAGTGTAAAAACTACAACACAGAAAGTGTTGGCTTTTCTGTATGTTTCCTTTTGTTAATGTAAGAATAAATAATTTTGTTTTTAGTTTAAGGTGATATTGAAAGGTTGTGTGTGTGTTTCGATACACAAGTTTCTACTAAACATAAATTACTTTTAAGGATTTAAACTACGAAGTAAAGAATATTTTGAAAATTATTACAGGATATAGCGAACCTCTTAATTTAAACGTTAAGGAATTACTTACTTTGATAGACCTCAAAAATAGCTAATATTTTGGATAAAAGCGGCATCTTTGTTAGTCTGACTAGACCTACCTTACAGTTCGCCGGCCCTCAGGGTACATGCCAAGTTCGGAAGTGACATGGGAGGGAGCAGACGGAACACCGATCCCATATAACACTTCCCGAGGGAGGAACCCTTTAAGGTACATACCAAGTTTGGTAAGGATTTGCCAAAAACTATAAGTGTCAAAGGCGGACACACAGACAGTGACCTTCCGGGGAGTGACATGGAAAGGGCAGACGGAATACAGATCGATATAACACTTCCCTGGGGCTTAAGGATGCATGCCAAGTTGTTTGATGACAGTCAAAAGTATTGACTTGAAAAGCGGACAGACAGACACACAGACGACACATATATGTACAGTCAGCTCTTTTATTCGTATTGCTTTCAACCTTTCATTTTATAACTTTTATACTTTTACGTGATGAAAACTGTATTTCCTTCCAAAATGTTCTGTATTATATCGATTGAAGCACATATGACCGTGTGATACTAGGTATCACATGATGTTTGTTTTGTTGCGTCCATGCAATATTTGTCCTTTCGATCTTGTCGTATTCTCTAGCCTATCAGAATAAGTTGTTATGCTGAGTGTCTTTATGACGAAGTCGTCATGGCACAGTGTTCGATACATTTATAAAATATTCTGGAATATTTGAAAGTTTGATATCTAATGAAATCCATTCACTTTATAAAATAAAAAATATAATAATATTCTTTCTACGCTGTCCTCTATATTACAAGAAAATTCTTATGACTGATAAATTATTGTAAACAAGGATAAATTGCCTATTTTCTACATAATTGTTTTACCAAACTAACAATATTTTATTTGTTGGTAATCGCCCCACATTTAAATTGTGAACAAATAACCGTTGTGTCTTATTCAATTAATTTTACAAGATTTTAAAGAATTTCATTTGAAGCGATTGTTAACTTTACATTACTATTGTTTTTGCCGTTCTATTTTATTCCTTTGCATTCTATGTGGTACAAGTTACTTTTCCCCGTAAAAATGATTATATCAATTAAACTTGAGCACAACATTTTACAGGTTAAATCACACACACACACACACACACACACACACAAATACACCGAGGTTAGAATAAAGGGGTCAGCTATATAAATATATGAAGTAAAATAGCCAAGCTTTATAAAAGGATGAGAATGTAAAGATTGATGCAAAAGTGACTACTCGTCCCCCTTTTTTATTGCAACTAGAATAAGTAGCAACATTATATAAAATGAGAGTCAAATTATTTTTGCTTGACTTACCAACTTTTACATTGGGACATTAAAGGACTTGTTTCTATATAAGTTAGATCTTAATATGGTCGACTTTCTTATTGTTTTTATACCTGAAAAATATTTTGAACATATATCATCCCTTTTTCTCTTGACAAGCAGTATTACTTACGTCTGTTACATTACGGCTGTTAGAGAGATGTAAAGTTTGCACTTCAGGAAACAGTAGTTTATATATCTAGATAAGTTGTACATGCAAACTAATAGTTTATGTCCATTTATGAACCAAATTAGGCAAACTGCTGAAATTTTTTATCTGTTGAAAACGTTCAATGATTTTCATACAGAATAGTCAAATTTGTTGATTGCACATATTGTATATTTATAACAATATTTTATGGAATAAATGAGCTTTATTTTAATCCTCATTAAAACCTAAGCAATGGGGTATACCATTAATTAAGCATTCTGACTTTGACAGCGGAAAAGAGCAAGAAGAAACGATAAAACAGCAATATTTTTAATTCACTTCGAATACTTATTACTCCTAAGCTATAACAGATATAACATGTAATAAAACATTTTGTAAACGTAAAATGATGTAAAGATGGCAGTGCCAAACAGAATGATAACAATAGTATTCTGGGTGATACAGCTATACATAAATCATCCCTACATGACTTTCAATATTAAAATTTAATGTTACACTAAATTGCACGAGTACAAAATGATAACCAGGTCGGTCAATTCAACCGACCCTGGAGCGAAAGTATGTAATAGTCTGTATTAATCAAGACTGTGAGATGGCAAATTATATTTATTTATGATTATAGTTGTGTTTATCGTTCATTTACTATTTGTGATTAGGGTTGTGTTTATCGTTCCATTATTATTTCCTTTTTTCGTTTAGTTTATATATGAATTTTTAGTTGCATTAAAACTCTAATTCACCTTCTACATAATCATTTGTAATTTGAATATATATGTGTACGATGACGTACACATACTATTAATGTATCAGAAGGATGTGTAAGTTTATAATCACATGAGAGTGTTCTCTCGTGGCCTACTTTGTGAATAAATACCCTGTCAGAAGCTTCATTAAGAGGGAGAGAAAGAGAGAGAAAGAAAGAAGAAAGAAAGGTGTGAAATGCGTGTGTTATTGAAGGTTATAGTTATTGTTTGTCACTCGTTGTTGATATTGAAAATGTTGTTTGAATATTGTATTTGGTGTATTTTTTGAATTATATTTTTTCTTTCTTGTGTTTTTTTATTTATTGGTATTTATGATAAAAGATTTATTAATATTGGTGTAATGTCCTGGCCAGACATTTGTTTATTAACCGTGTTTTGCTAAGGGTTGAATTTATTTCTAACGGTTGTTGTTGTGAATAAATTGTGTTTTTGTTGTTGATCCCTGATTATAGCAATGTGCTCATTTTAGTCCGTTAAATTGGCTCTCAAACAAGGACCCTTCATAAAAGTTGAATGTAGATTTTGGATTTTTTTTCTCTAAATGTAGTATCAAGTGATTAACTCGGCAATAAACAACGTCTCTGTAGCCACAAATAATATCAAAGAAGTTTATGGAAATGTTTTGAATGTTAGTAAGTGTCAACTATGCTTCAGCAAATTTTATTCAGGTGACTTTAGTCTTAAAAACTGTTATGGAAGGGCCGACATGTTGGAATTGATATTGATGCTCTGAAGACGCTTGTTGAGTCTAACTCAAGATAACACACACTCGTGAAATGGCCCTGAAATTGCATGTCTCTCATGAAACAATACGCAAACCTCTACGGAATGTGGGAAAACTTCAAAAAGAAGGTGTTTGGGTGCCTCACGAACTCTCCTTTGATCATCGTTTCCAACATGTG
>NW_013665836.1:719198-720948 GCF_000517525.1 Limulus polyphemus | reverse complement strand
CCACAGCGAACTATCAATGCAGGATCTATAGTCAGCAGCTGGACGTTTAAATCAAGCCTTCATCAGAAAGGCCCTTCACTCGTTAATTGGAAAGCTGTTCTTTGGAAGGTTGGGAAGTTCTTCTCCACTCACCATATTCTCCAGATATGGCAACATCAGATTACCATGTTTTTCGTTCGCTGCAACACCATCTTAATGGGACAACGTATGCTAATGTAAAAGGTGTTAAAGAGAATATCGACATGTTTTTTGCATCAAACCCAAGTGATTTCTTTAATTAGGGCATTAACAACCTGATTGTAAGATGGAAAAGCATCATCGCTAAGAATGGAGACTATTTCATTCAATAAATGTTTTGTTTTGACATATAAGTTGTTTGTGTTTTTTTCATCTAAAAAGCGACATTAATTTCTTGACGTATTTTGCTGTATTTGCTGTATTTTTTGTTATTTTTTTGGATTTAGGTTTTTTCTTTTTGATTCTTTTTCTGATTCCATAACTATTGATTTATTAATATTTACGATAAATTGTTCATTAATATTGATGTGAATTTCTGACCAGTCATTTATAACCGTGTTTTGGTAAGTTTTAAATCTATTTCTATGTGTTGTTGGGAATAAATTGTGTTTTGTTTGTTGAACCCTGATTGTAGTGGTTTGTTCATTTTAGTTTGTTACAAGACATGTTTTGATTCAACTTGGTTTTCCTTACACGTACGTCCTAGGCTCTTAGTTGCATTACATTGATGCCTACCCGAACATGACCATGATATTATGACAAACAAACTGCATGCCAACAGTCGGTGATATTAAAGTAAAGTTTGCGTTTTACAGTGTGACATTAAATTCTAATATTGACAGTCACGTAGAGATTATTTATGTATAGCCGTATCATCTCTATATTCTTGCTTGCATTCTTTTTGGCACTATCGTTCCTCCAACATTTTACATTTACAAACTATTTGTTATTACCTGTTTTGTGACGTTTCCCCTTTGAATGAAAATTAACGTATTCTATGAATGTGTGCAATAAAATATAATATTATGTGTATTGATATTATTATGTTACGTATTACAATTTCAAATAGCTTGAAATTGAGTTAAATTGTAATTTAAATTTAGAAGTTAAATAAATGCCGATATGTATCCAATTTATGATATTTGCCAACAAGATTAATACACACAGTTTTCTTTTTTTTAAATACAAATATATTTTAATGCACAAACAATAATACAATTTTCAATAACAGTTATTACAAGCAATGATTTATATACAAAAGTTTTACAATCTTACAAGCAATATAAAGTTTTCTTTCTAATCTGAAACTTCCTTGATGTTTTATCGAGGGTTCACGATCAGCGAGTTAATTTCGAGTTGATGTAGATACAATTCACTTAATAGGGAGCTCTGTGGTCTTCACTGATCACACGCCGATTTTTTCCCACCGATGAAGTTGGGTAAGGTTTTCATAAAAGTACTAATGCCCGATGTGAATCCACTGAAGGTAAATTATTTGTAATATTCGAACTTTGTAAATGCTACAGGTCAAATATCTGAAGTTTCCCGATTGATAAGCGTTATAACAATCACAGTTATGGCGCGTTGCGTTGGTTATATTTATAGGCGTGTGAAGAGTTTCTCGAAATTTCAGTTTTACGTCACAATACTGACGCTAACACTAGCCTTTACGTACTTACGTATATTGTTGATTCTTACATTCGAGAATCTTCTGCAACTTTAGAGAATAGGC
>NW_013665836.1:715719-719188 GCF_000517525.1 Limulus polyphemus | reverse complement strand
AATTTAACAAACTTCGATATTAAAATAAATATATAATAATAAATCCTTCACAATATATATATATATATTTATTTATTTCTTCACTTCATAAAATAGTGGTTCTCTCACAGCCCTCTATATTAATTTATTATTGGCTACTAATTCTGTTTTTACCTGTACGTAAGCTTTTTAAAGGAACCCTATATGTTTGTAAAAAAGCTAACTTCAAGGGATAATGAAAAAATCGTTTACACTAGAATTATTATTATTATTATTGTTTTAAATGACTAAAATACTACTAGTTATTGTGACTAAGTGATGACATCATGCATTGCCCAGCAACACATAATGGATTTATATTTAAACTGACCCTAGTGATAAAGTAATTGTAGAGTTATCTCGACTGAAAGAAGAAGAAAGATGAACAATCTGGTGGGTTGTTCACTTTCTAGTTTAGTATCTTAGCAATAATTTCTTGCCTTGTTTTGGGGCTTGTTGGGTAGAGAAACAAATGAAAATGAGTGGCAATCATCTTTTAAAGTAAAACTTTCTGTCATTGTTGATATTTATAGTGCATATTTGTATTATGCCTATTGAATACCTTAGCCATCCTACATATAAAAACTACCGACTCTACGACATATTTTAATATTATTATATATTATTATAAAATAAATAAAAATTTTATATTATAAAATAAAATATATATTAGTATATTATTATAAAATTAATTAAAAAATAAAGTTTCACTCAAAAGTGAACTCAAACCCCCAGCTATCAGGAGAAGCAATCGTTATACATTTAACGTTCTAGATCACTCATTAAGAATTTTATACTTGCTACTCTACTATCAGTTTTAATTTAGTAGCTGTGGAGAGAAATTCGCTATTGAAGATATTGATAGTTGTTTTACAGCGGGTAAACCCTAGGCCACAATAATATCAATCAGTGTTTCCTGTCTTCGTTTACTATATGTTTTGTTTTTAAAAATTGAGAAGAAGAACAATAATTTTTACCATTTATTGATTGATTGTTATTTCCCAACACAGATACAAAGCTGCTGTTTTCGAAGCATTCCAGCATTTGCAACAACAGTGGCAATACCGCAGATTTAAATAGCCAAAAGTTCGGTTCCGTATATAGTCACGCCAGTGTTATCTCATTTTCTAATATGGATGGAATCTCTACTATGCCTCTTGATAATATAACGTTTTTTTGGCTTTTTTTTTCTAGGGCTTTTTCCGAAATTCTTCCTCTATTTATGTTCCCTGCCAAAGTTACAACTGTTTTTGAAAATTGTAACATAGCGGCAACTATAAATAAGAAAAATAACTATACTAATGATTATTGTTTTGTTTATTTCAATCATTTGCAGCTTTTTTTGTGCTAAATGTGAATTGTTTTACGTTAAGTGTCGAGTAGGTTACTGTGGCTGAAGCACTTATTTTTTATTTGGCTTAATGTCCGTAATTACCAATTTATAGCATCATGATTATAAGTGATCTTTTTTTCTGATTGGAAAAATTGCTAAAATTATTATATTCAGCAGCGTCTAAACGTCAGACATCCATGATAGCAAACTAATTTCCTCCAACTACACTTTATTTAAACTGAACATCCCATCTCTATTCTTCTTCTTTATCGACCTTATTACCATCTAGTTCTCAGCCGCTCTGGTTATTTGCATTCAGACAAGACGTTTTACACACAGGTGCTGGCCCTCGACCTCTAGATTGCGAGTCGAGCGCCTTAACAATCAAGGCATGCCAAGCCCCAGTTTGTGTTATTTTCACTCACATTTTAAATTATTTCTCGTCTACAAGGTAAATACGAAATATTTATATCGTTGTTTCATGTATTATTTAAACATTCAATATCCTAATATGTTATTTGTTCACCCATAATATCATATGAGTAGTAAGGGGCCTATACTGTGTTCGAAAGAACCGAGACCAAATAATACCGCTAAGTGGAGACCCTTATAGGGCTAGAGATTACGTGTTCATGACGTCATACGCAGTTGTGTCTACCAAGGATGTTAGCTCATATGGAATATAATAGGTGGTGTAATTTCCCTGAAAGGTGGCCGAAGGCCATCTTGAGTGGTCACCAGTTTTAACCACTCACACCACTACATAGTAGTATATTGTCTGCCAGGTAGTCACCCAGTATATACTAAAATGATGTCACATAAGGGATCTTAAAGTTGCAATTTGTATTGTCCTAACGTTAGTAAAAGGTGCACATGCCATGATCACAAGAATAACTATGCCATTTGTAGGCAACAACTCAGCATGACATATGAACTTGAAAAGCAAGAAGTAAAATATTTGTTACTCTTAATTTTGGTTTTATTTACCCTTGAAACAGAATACTTTTGGAAACCTTTCGGAAGTATATCTAGTAATATACATGGTTGATAATGTCATACTGAGTGTAATGGATAATCATGTATTTTATTTATAATATTCATTGACTTTGATTTTATTTTATTATACCAGCTTATAGATAAAAAAAACAGAGAAAAATGGCATTACCATTTTTTAACTAAAAGTAATATTCGTATTAATAAAATTATAGTTTGAAAATTTATTTGACCAATATATAAGTTAATTTTTTTATGGATTTCGTCACATTATAACGCCCCCACGCCTGAAAGGACAAGCATGTTTGGTGTGTCAGGGGTTTGAACCCGCAAATTCAAACCCACAATCTATAACATGCGTTTTTCCTAAATATGGTTACGGTCAACTTTCTAAATTGTAATTTCATTTCAACATTCATGTATTCAATACTAAACAAAAGAAAACATAATGTTTTATGTTTCATCGTGTTTGTTAAAATTTGACTTTTTTAAAAGTATAGTGTACTTAATTAGTCACTCATTGTTATCCATATACTAGTTATCTATGTAGTCCTAAAATAGAATGTTTTTATTGCTTAAATTAATGCTCAACTAAAATATTTGTATATTATATGTTTTTAACAAATCATATCAATTTAACTAAATAAAATATAGTACATCTAAGTGAAAATGAAGTTTTATCATTATTTATTCAAGATTTAGTGATTAGGAAGCTCTATTCGCAAGCTGCGAATCATGGGTTTGAGTCCCATCACCGAACATGCTCGCCCTTTCAGCCGTAGGGGCGTTATATTTTGTGAAACTAGAGTGGCCTAAAAATTTTCTTTACTAGCTGCCTTCCCTCTAGTCTATCACTTCTAACTTCGGGACTGCTAGCGTAGAAAGCCCTCGTGTAGCTTTACGCGAAACTCAACAAACAAAAGTATTCAGTATGGTAGACCTATATTCATTTTGTAATTATCTACATAACCTATAGAGGGCAGTCTTCATATATAAATACTATTACATGTGATTTATCCATAAAATATTAAACTCACTGTGAATAATTTGAAGATTATTAAAGTGAAAAATATAAAACGTAACGCTTTTCAAATCAGATTTTCTTATTAGAAAGAGCACGTAACA
>NW_013665836.1:654692-715371 GCF_000517525.1 Limulus polyphemus | reverse complement strand
ATATTTTATATATACCTAAAACCTGTATAATATCAGTAGAACAATTCCAATTTCAAACATAACGTTTTAAAAGATGTATTTTCTGTGAAATAAACTAAGTAAAAATAACAATACAACACTTGCCATTTTATGCTTTGTCAAAAGGTATCATCCAATCGGATAATCTATATTTTATATATACCTAAAACCTGTATAATATCAGTAGAACAATTCCAATTTCAAACATAACGTTTTAAAAGATGTATTTTCTGTGATATAAACTAAGTAAAAATAAACAATACAACACTTGCCATCACATCTTCATATTTACGAAATGCAATGATTACAAACAGAAGTGAAAAAATTAATCAAGGGTTTGTGATAAGCCAAGTAATAATAGTAATATCTAGATATAAAACCCATTAAAATAACTGTGTGACGCGAGTCTTGGTTCATAGTAGCTTATACTCGTGGTTTATTTCAGAAATAATGACACTAAGAGAATATAAAGTCTGTTAATAACTTTGTGAATTTCGAAATTTTCAAACTACAAAAAGTTTGACAAATTAGGTAAAAATGTCCTACAGTTTTGGTTATTTATCATAATAAGGTTTTAATGTATGCACTTTTATTATATTTCACTACACTCTGATTTAGAGTTCAATTTATATGTAGCTTAGACATTCATTTATTGTTACATATTATAATTTTTACACAATTGTAACTTGATAACTTATCAAACAAAAATATAATTATATTTGTTTTGTTTTATTTCTGAATATGAACATCAGTTTTATTCAAGTATTGAAAGTACATATGTTTGTAAGACTGCTTGTTTTGAAGTATATGTTATTTCTATACGAAAATTGCATATTTCATATTTCGTTATAATATTAGAGCATATATTGTAGATATGTTATGTAATATAATATTTTATTTGTGTGTAATCTGTGTTAACCCTGTTAAAGTTATTGTGAGTCAGTTTTTACATATGAATATGTTTTGCTAGATTTTAATCCTACTTTAGTTGTACTTGCACATTATAATACAATGTACAAACCTTATGTCGCCATACAGGATTAACATTAAGTAGATGTTTCATGGTATTTGTGTTTAACATTATATGCCTTTAACTCAATGTGATGTTTTTTTACTTCAATATGATTCGGTTTTTGATCAATAAGTGCTACTTCAGTGTTGTTAATTCAGTTTGAATATTACAAGTAACATGATTATCACATTCAGGCCCTCCAGTGGCACAGCGGAATGTCTGCGGACTTATACCGCTAGAAACCGGGTTTAGATACCCGTGGTGGGCAGAGCACAGATAGGCCTTTGTCTAGCATTGTGATTAATAACAAACAAAACAAACTAAATGTGATATAAATCTGGGTCACGTCTTTGTTTAGAAAGTCGGAATGTTTTATTTACTTTATATTTATGTTTAAGGAAAATGACTACGAAGCATCATCTATGAGATGAAACTACTAGATGCGATAGAACACAAACAAGATTTTGACTTCATGAGTGTGTATTATTATTATTATTTATATGCTATGATTTTGAATGTGTTTATGTATATTTATTATTTCTCTATGGGAATTAGAACCATTGTCGATTAATCCTCGTTAATTGGATGAATTAGAGAACAAAAAGAGATATTTACAGCATGGTGTTCACTATTTTCACTAATTTACACTAAAATCCAATGAGATTGATGGGCTAGAGTAAGAGGCAGTGGTTTTTGACTGGAGTATGCAAAGCAAAAAATAGATAATATTTCATATCATGATATTTCTTTCCTCAATTGATGTTTATTATTGTACTAGACCAGGATAGATGATTTTCCCTTATGTTTAGTTTTAGTAATCTGACGATGAAGAAACTTTTTCTGTTAATTTGTTTTCTTGTAGAATAATAATTATAATGCTATTTCAAACACCTATAATGTTACCTTTAAACCCATCCAGTTTATTCCATCTGTAATGAAAACTCTCAAGCATAACATTTAACATTTACTGGATAAAACAACTACTCATATAAACACTCATGACAAGGTTAGAATTTGTAGTTTTTCTAATCGTTTAATAAATCAATATGTACCTATTTTTACAGTAAATACACAAATTCAGTCAAACTGGTCTTACCTTATGTGGAAAAATAGTTAATCAGGTTTTAAAAAATTACCATTAGGTGATTCATTCAAGATTGAGATAGAAACTTAAGAATCACACAGAAAAAAAATGATTCTGATAAATATACTTAGTTATTTTTGAAAGAAGCTTGTAAGTAGTGGGACAGACAGGAAATTTTCTCTGTTTGAGTTGTGTAATACAAACATTAAAAGGAAACCAAAAATCTCATGAGTTCATTATATGGTCTTCAATCCAGTGTTATGCTGGAAAGTAGTCTTATACCATAATCTTATCAATGTAATGACTAGCAATGTTTAAACAGCTAAAATCTAATTTGTGTATAAACAGCTAACACTAATTTTCGCTATGTTATTAATCAATTATGTCTTAGAAGACATTAATCTTACACAGAAATTTTAATAATTTGTCATCCATTTGCAAAGATCAGCCCAGTATAGTAGTCCACGTAAAATCATATCCACTGTGCAATTCAAATACAGACCATGAAACTGATGACTGTACTCAATTATTAAATACACAGGTTACTCGTGACTCACAAAGACATTGAGAAGTTGATTTTTGCTTTAAAGTCTAATTCAAAACGTGTATAAAAATTGTCATAATCAGTTATTTTTACATATAAAAATTATCTAGGTTTTCTCCTTAAAACAATGTAACAAGCAGTGCAACAGTATAAGTCTAGTATTTAGAAATATTAGAGCATTATTTAGATTTAGCTAGAAATGATGAGTTTTGAAGATGTGTTTGTATGCAGTATTAAAACACTTCTGTTATTTTACTTTAAGATATAAACATTGATGATTTATGTATTACTTATATTACTATTGATTCTACAGTCAGACCGATCATCCATCTTCTGTACATAAATGATTTGAGCTTAAAGTAATTGAGTGAGTATTCATATAAGTGTCTGAGAATAGTTTAATACTTCATATAATCATCTTCATTTACTAAGCTGTTAAAAATAGAATTACGAAATATTAAACAGTAACATTCTTAAGGAGTCATACTTCGTATCAAGGAACTTATATACATTGTATACATTTGGAAGAGCTAGTATCTTTTTAAAAATATGTTAATAACGTTTTATAATACTCATAAAGTGATTCTATTATTACTAGTTGTTGTCTTTATTTTTTACTTATAACAGTTAATCTCTCTTTCCATTCTCTTTATACATTCAGTAACACCAAGCACATTTCGTACAAACACCGAAATAATATTTCATTTCGATAATTGATAATTTTGACGTGGACAAGTTGCAAAATGATGATATTTTTTCAGTCATGACGGAATACTGATAGTGAGCATAACATATGAAAATACAAATAAACTATTAACGTTAACTCAAACTTCAATGAATGGAAGCGAACAAATGTTGATCTTATATCTAAAGTTTATAGGGTTATAGCAAATAAACCTCTATCGGCAAATCCAGTACTTTGTGAACGTGAGTTTACAAATCTTGATTTATGCTTCGAAGGTTTACCGAGCGATAGTAAACAAACATTGATCTCTACGTACAAAGTCTGGAGAGCTGTAATAAATAAATGTTGATCCCTATAAACAAAGGTTATCGGGTATGAGCAAATAAACATTGATGCCTACATTCAAAATTCATAGTAAGCAAATATTAAAACTTTAGTTTAATGACTGGCAGTACGTGTATATTGAAGCACAAAGCTACATAGTGGGCTATTTGTGATGTGCCAATCATGGGTATTGAACTTTACTTATAGCTTCATAAGTCTAGAGACTTACCGCTGAGCCATTGGCGGGCAAATATGTATTGAAATATGTATCAAAAGTGTATTGAGAGGTAAATAAATGTCATTATTTAGATACAAAATATTGTGAGCCTTAGTATGGAGTGTTAAAGTCTACATTCAAGGTTCAATATGCAGTATGTTGATATCATTATCTAAGGACTACAGGTTATCCCAAAAGTTGGTTTCCGTTGTAACATTGTGAAAGTTAACATTGGTGTTTCTTCGAAAAGTTGTTGACTAATGACGATGAGAATTTATGATTGTGTGGATTAACGTCTTCAGTGCTGTAACGATTCTGAGCACATTCTGTAAAAGTATATAGAAATTAAGCCTATGGCAAACGATTTTTGGCACACTCTTTATTGGATAGTTTCAACTAAATGTTGACCTTTATATACATGGTTTAGTGGTAGTAGTAAACACACTATGATCGCTACATTCAAAATTTAGCTGGCGCTATAAAATTTTGGACATCATACCCAAATATTATGAGACAGACAAAACTGTAAGTAAGAAGTAAAAAACATCTGTTTCTTTTTAGCTTTAGAGAACAGTACTGAGCAAGTATTGTTATTTTCATTCAAAGTTTATAGGTATTTAATGCTGATCTTTTGACCAAAGCTGTGGCCCCCTTTTTACATTTATGTTGCTGCTTGTTCGAATTTCAATAAAAAAGAGGGGATTAATTATTCCTTTTACGTTACGTTCTTACAGGGTTTGTTCTTTTATATTACACAGCTGTTTTTTGATTTCACATCTTTATAGGAATGACCGCTTTATTCTAACTTTGTTGCTTTCGTTTATGTACACTGTTTTTCACTAGAGAAAATATGCAATGTTCGAAATTTAGATAAATGATGAATTGAATGTTCAGGAAGTTTTTAGTTTTGTAAAGAACAATCCTCAAAATTTATATCCCATCAATATGATGTTAAATCACAAGAAACAATGTAAAATAGAACAGGTATTTAATTTGAAGATCTCCTATAAAACACAAACCTAGTTAATGAAGATACAATAAAAGGCATCTAGTCGCTTTTCCACTAAATCCGATTACTGTTCAAAGAACAATATACAATCAAGTCTCTAGTATGCTAATGATAGAAAAAAAAAGTTTTCTTCTTCAATTTTGGATCATCGTTAAGATGCGAAATAAAAGTTTAGTATGATCTAATTAACTATAAATGATATTATCATCGATGTACTCGAGATATGGTGGCTCATTGATGGCGCAAAAGATTATAAATTTATAATAAACGGATTTTATATTAATTTAATATGTTGCATTTTCAAAGGATTTATCTAATGTTGGGCAGAATTTGTGATATTTTTAGATAAAAAAAAAAGCTATATGAAAGGAAAGAGAAAAAACGTAGAATTGATTTCACTCCATCTTATTTTTTTCATGCAGATTTCACTGATTTATTTTTGATAAATTGGACAAAATAAATTACATGTTCACCAATCCTTTAAACTTTGTTAGCAAAAAAATATACTTTGAGAAGGAAATAACTTAAAGATTCATGCATGAATTATTACTTTGCTGGAAAATTATGACAAAACAGATTATAATTGTACTAGGGGATTGTAGGAAAGTGGTTCGTATTTCTTTATTCCTATTTTTATTTTGTAGACACGCAATTTACTGTACCGAAAACAATTAAATGATACAACATCATGTGAGAATATTTTTCGAAAATCGGGGATTTCTTATCTTGCCAAACAATTCCAAGTAAAAGCAAATGAAACATACTCTAAGACGTATGAAGTAAAGTTGAAAACTGACTTCTTTATTATACATTACTTTATTTTACACTGGGGGAAATAGCTAGGTGCGAAAACTATAATCTGGTAAATAAAATTTTATCCAAATCTGGAATGTGCTGCCACCTAGTAATTCATTCAAAATAGTATGAACCTCTATGTCAAAAACAAAGCACAGGACAGCAGTCTGTATAATTACAATACATGAATATTTTCCGCTATTTCACCAACGTGACAGTTATGTAATGTATAGTCATATTTCCTAGTGTGGTTGTATTAAAAACAACAACAAAATAAAACAGCTATTCACTTAAACTGAGCATCCAAAACATTCTATCTTATGCATACACGATTGTGTGCATTTGAATGAGTGCACACAAATACTACGTTTAACAGATTTCTTTACACGTGTAGAAAATGGTAAACCAATTGTCTATTAACAGAAACCATGTATTTCGGTCTCCACCCTATCTGAAACATGTTAATAAGCAAATATAATTTTCTTTGTATATGTTGACGATTAAATGACAATTTTTTTTGTATTGTGATACTTTTGCCACATAAGTCAAATAATAATAACCTTATTATTGACTAAGCTCATATTAACTGCGATCTATAAGACAGAAGTAATAATATAGGAAAAACTATTGGTCCACTGGTAGTTTACCTGAATACTTATGAATACAACAATGACGAAATAAGTTACTAACATATTTTGATAATATGATTGAATATAGATTACAAAGAACCTTCCCTCCTTGTTACCCTCGATATGGATGGAATATAGATAATATATGGTGTAACGTAGTGACTACTCAACTAAAACATTTCGGATTATTTCAATATTTTATCTGAGATAACATTTAACAACTCTCTCTTCTTATTTTCATTGTACACAAACCTCACTGAAGCTACTGTCTTATATTCCCATTTAAGAGATTCATATACTTTTTCTACCCTATAAGCATACTGATGTGTTCGAGCTTGTGTTTGATTCTTGTATTTACTTTTTATGGTTCATAAAACACAAGTTTATGGCCTATAAACTCTGTACTTTAAACGCGATTACCGATGTGAAGTTCTTGGGAACTGGAATCGAATACGTTGGTTGCTTCGAGACTATATATGAACTTCCCATATTCAATTCACTGACGGACTTGTTTCCTGGAACGCTGTGTTTGGGAATGCTCATGTACCTATTAAATACTGCAAATAATATAACTGATATACCTGTAAACAGTGTGTGATACCTTTATCATAAAAATAACAGATGCCCACTGAGAATGAAAACACATGTGAGGATCATTTATGTGCAATACAACATGATAATACACTTGAACACGTATGAATCTAAGCTGTTTATAAAATACCGCTTGTAGAAGAGAAACTCCTCTAAACAATCAAATTGTGACGTTCTTTATCTTTCAGTATCCTTTGTTTTGCCAGTAAACTTGATCTGTATGTTAAATAATCTTGCTACTTGAGCTTGTTCATTGAGCTTACTGATATTCACTTTTAAACCAGGAAATTGCTGGCAGTATATTTTCTGATACAAGGAACATTGTTTTTAATGAGAAGCTGTTGAGGTTTATAAATTTATTTGTCATTTTTTATATACAAAACCACATCGGTTTCTCTGCAGATGGCTACAAGCTCGTGAAAACGAATATGCAAATATCTAAGCATTTGTCACATCGAACGCATATATCTTGTAGAAGATTCCTTCGTTAGGATACAAATCAACTGACTGAGGTCATAATTGGTTAATTAAGTTGTGATATAATACTTTCAGTTATGGAAGTTGTTAAAACAGAAACTATAAATCATTTGTGTGTTTTTGCAATTCATTAAAACACTTCAAACAGGATTAAGAAGCTGTAACAACAGATCCTTTAAAAGGTTTGTATGTATTGCAAAATAGATGCTTTAAAAACAGTAATTAACAATTACATTCTTTAACATTATAATATTTGCTAATACAACAGTGAGTAGTTTATAAAATAGGTGCATCTCCCTCTGTAGCTCAGAGTTGTATGTAACTGATGAAACAAATACTCCAAACATTAATAAGTAATCATTAAAATAGCTGTCTTCTTATAATTAAAACACCTAAACTGTATTGGGCCTATGACATAGTATTTGTTTGTATATGTGCTGTAGAATCCATGACATATATTAAACTTTTTTCTCTATATCACTGAATAGACGTAGTTTCCTTGACTACTCATAGTTTTAGTTGTTATCTTGTATTTTGTGTATATTACATGACCAAGTTTTATTTGGCTACCAAATAATGGGCTTCAGTTTTGGAATAAATCCTGGGGTTTCTCCAATGTTGACTGCTTTGCCTTGGCAGCTGTATAAATAATATCGTTTGTTGTTGTCTTTTGCTATTGTAAACTTAAACAAAAACAACAATAAAATTAGGATCATTTTTCACTTGAACAAGATGTTTCGCAGTCTAGAGAAATCAGTCAATCTCGTAGAAGCACAGAGGCATAGCGAAAATAATTTTGAGATACTGGATGTCTGTAAAGGATGTGCTGCATGGATATATCTATCAAGGTATAAAAAATGTCGTACAAACGAGTTTTGAGTGGTATTAATAGATGAAATAATATGACATCACCAAATAAAAGATTTTAATATAAAATGTGTAGCTTCTGTTTCAGTCAGGAGAACCATAAATACATGTGAAAAACGTCCTAGCGTTCTAGGTTTATGATTGTTAAAATCTATAAGTATATTAATTATACCCTGTGTTACTTATATGAAGTAATACGTATGCCTTGATGCCGTCCCTCGTACAAGTGTTAGAGGCAGTTGGGAATAAGTGCATTGATTATGTTGCCCTGGTAATAATGAATCTACAGTTTTACTGGATATACATGTGAGTGTCTTTAGTCAGTCTTGCTCCAACTTGTCAAAGCGTGATCTCTTGTGTTACTAATTGACCACTAAGTTCATTATTAAACACTATTGACTAGCATTAATGTTCCTTAAATTTGGTTTTACTTTTTCTTCAGAATATATTCATCATGTGCATGAAATATAGTGATTGATATAATTAAATGTAGAATATCATTTTATGTTCTTTGTTGTACTTCAGGTGTATTATCTCTTCAGTTATTACGAATATATCTATGGTTCCATATTTACATGCTAAATTATTTGATTTTACAGTTATTTGCAGGATCTGTCTGTTGATTAGGTTTACTGTGATGTGAGATAGATAAAACATTTTGGATTTTTACCTGAATTATTTTCAATTACGTGTATGCAAAATTAAATGACCTGAGTTTACCCCTTTGATTTTTTTTGTCTTTTCTTTTTGCAAAAAACTATGGGGATCAATAAAAGGGAAGAGGAGAGTCACTCTGGTCCCAGGCTGAGATTAAATGATCTTTAGAAGGCATGCATAAGCTCAGACTAGAATTTGGAGTAATGCCGTAAAATTTACCAATCAGTCCACCCATTTTTAATTCAGCCTCCAACTGGGTTTTTCTTGAGTTGCAAGTAATGCTGACAAGCTTCAAACCATTCCTGTAGAGAAAAAGTTACCGGGACAAGATAACTTTTCAATATAAACAAACCAGAATGCATGAGTAGACATAAGAAGTTCTCATTGTTCCATCTACTGGCTACAAAACCATAGGCTCAGAGAAACAATTGATGATCCTATGTTTAAGCCTTGAATAAGAAATGGCAGGTCCAGTTCTATCAGAGAGCAGTAGGAGAGCTCAGAATCAAATCATGAGAGCTGTACAGTCAGCTATGTGAATAGTTAGGGTGGTACCCGAGCGTCACGCCGCCAGACGGTTCCACAAGTGTGTTGACCTCAGGCAATGAAGAGAGGATGATGCCACCAGATACGATGACGTCATACTTCCACGAAGTGTCACCAGAGGGTGCATCGGTATGCAGTAGATCAACACGACGTTATAGTAACAAAGTCTTAAAACTAATAACTTAAACTAATTTCAGAACCATGTGTTTACAGTTTTGTTTTATAACTTAAGCATTAAATACAAGTTACAAAGGCTGACAATTCCATAACACTTCATACAAGTCCTTATATATTTATTTGTACTACACGTGTTTTACAAATGCTGGCAAGTAATGGATGATGAGCTCATTGTCTTAACATGTGATGAACCTGCATATTTAATTAAATGTAAATCTATTATTGGTTTAATATAATAATAAACCAGTTCTCAGTACAATATTTCTTTTTATCACTTCATTACTTTCATAATAAAGATTTTGCAGCCTGATATACATAAACTATAAACTTCTCAGCATGTCATCAATGCCTAGATTTAATTATGTTCTTAAAGTAATATAGTCGCTTCAGGTATGAAACACACTAATAATTCATTAATTCTATATTTAATCATGCTTGTTGGTTTTTCTAGAGCTGAATAGTATTAGTATTCTATTAGTATCATTGAACATAATAATATTTTTCTATGAATATTGAATAAGACAGCTGATTGTGATTTTATGTTTTAACGTATCAAACTACAGTTTTAGTTTATATATATAATCATACTTTTTGCAATTATTATCCTGAAAAGGGCACTTATTTAAATACCATGCACTTTCATTAGTTTGTCTCTATGCTATCCATATAACTATGATTTTTATTGTTCTTGACAAAATATGTGATTTCACTTATGTCCTTTGTACAGTGTTTCCAGGGGACAAAAATTTTATCATTACAAAGGATAGTATTACTTTAGGCAGAAAATGTATTGCAGGATTGTAACACACCTGCTGTTTCACTTTCACCAGTCGAAGAAACAACTATTATAATATATATATATAATTTTTTATCATCTATTATTTGAATGAGGCAAATATTATAACCAATAATTTACATTACATGCTTTTATTGTCTTGGAAAGGACACTTATTTCATTCTCCATATAGTTTATCATACAATTTCACCTTATAAGCATATATTCACATGTAACTAATTTTAAAATGTGCTTTTGTTAACGTTCTATGTATGATTTCATTTTGTTACAATTAAATATCATAAATGAATGACTTATTGTTAACTTTACTATTATAGAATCTATTTAAAATAGTATTGCTTACCATTCATAACAGCCTATTTTATTTTATCATACTGATTATAGTTTTAGTTAATATATTTAAAACACTTTTTACATTTATTGTCCTGAAAAGGGTCCTTATTTAAATTTCACGCAATATAAAATATAAAAACTTGCTCTTTCACTAGTTTGTCTATTTGCTATCCATATAACTATACTTTTTAGTGTTCTTAACAAAATATGTCATTTCACTTACATACTTATTACAGTGTTTTTATGGGCTGAAGATGTATCATTACTAAGAACAGTGTTACTTTAGGCAATGTTCCATAGGACACCTGCTGTTTTGCTTTCATAAGTCAATGAGACAACTATTATAATATATATCAGTTTTTATTACCCATTAGTTGAATGAGGCAGTTATTATAACCAATAATTTACTTTACATAATTTTATCATTCTATAAAGGATGTTTATTTAGTTCTCCATATAATTTAACATACAGTTTCAATTTATAGATATATATACATATATTCTCATATAAAGCATGTTATAATGTCTGACATAAGGCATATTTTTATGTTAATCCTCTAAAGTATGATTTCATCCATATTATTTTGCTACAAATAAATATAATAAATGAACAACTTACTGTTTAACTTCACAATTATATAATCTATTTACCATTCACTTGACGTTCTAAACAATTAAAATTCATACAACATTTTGGTTTTACTTTCTTCTTCAATATACATTAAGATAAACCTCTAGCTAACGTCAAGACTATTGTTTGTTAGGAAATACAAAGGTCGTTGCGTGATCACACATACAAACAGTGTGAGCTAATAGTCTGTATTTTGCATTTTCTGACATTTTTCATTTCTATAACGTCCTGTTATTTTCATGCTTAGCTTTATAAGTCAGTAGAGTTTAAATGATCTATGTAAATAACAATTTCTGTTGTTACCTTTTAGTCTAGAGCTCGTTTCTTACTAATTGCATATAGTCCATACATTTCATTGGTCTCTTTCAGCCTATTCCTGACATAAGCCACCTGTTCAATATTCCACACAACTGACAGGCTCAGTAAACTTCGATTTTAAAAAATATACTGGACAGAACGTCAAGTTTAGAAAGCTTTGACCTTTTACATTTCTAAAACAGAAAGCACTTTCATTTGAATGTAGAACTCTATCTGAATCACAGTTTTACTAAAAGAAGAGGATGATAAATACAGTAGAAAAAAATGTATGAAAATATAAGCTGAACAAGACAATTATATTACATTGCCACTATAGTTGTAAGTAACAAAAGGCAGGTTAAGTTTAGCTTAGTTTTATCTTCACTGAGGTTTTAAATTTACTTTTTTTTTCTTTTTCAGTCCATATTTGCTAGTGTGATGTATTTTGATATATATTTCATCAGTATGCAAAATCAATTTTGTATTTCGCGTTTTAGACATTTTGTAATTATTTTTTTCAATAATCAAATCCTTTTTTCTCCACGTTTACATCCCCAATTTTTTGTATACCTTGTTATCTATGAGATTTGGCTACCTACCTTTTAATTCATCTGATTAAGATTATCACATTAGTAAAACAGCTATTCTTAAAATTCGAACGGCGATCTTAAAATCACCCAATACTCAAAACACTTGTATGTAGTTGTTAAAACTAAAACGTAGTATATTTATTAACCAGGTTTCTATGTAGTTTCTAAGCTAGGAAATCCTAAATACAAGTAGTTTTGTAATATATACTTTATATTATTTTAATTATTTGCTAATATGAATATTTAAAATTTTTTTCAATTAGTTGTTAAAATAGACTCTATAAACACATCTATGTAGCTTTTAAAATAGATAACTTAAAATTATGGTAAGCAGCTGTTAAAAATTATATTGAAATTACTTAAATATGTATTAAATATTTTAAAATTATTGTTAAAATAAATACTGTAAGATCTTTATGAGGAGATACTAAAAGAGATGCCCTAAATACAATTAAACTGTTCTTAAAAGATCTACATTACAGTTCTTGTAAGTTAATTTTAAAACAATACTGTATACTGTTTAAGGACAAAGTTGCATAGTGGGATAACGACACTGTACCTAAAGCATGGAAGAACGAACCTCCAATTTCAACGTTATAAGCTCTCAAGCTTACAGCTAAAAACCACCACACTTGTAAGCAATTATTGAAACGTATAGTTTAAAATCCTTGCAAATATCTGATATTATTTAGCATTGTAAGTCGGTGAACTTACCGTCCTCCCTCTAGGGAACCGCTCGTACTTAGTTGTTAAAATACACATTTTTAACAATTGAAATAGATTCCTTAAACACGTACAGATAGTTGTTAAAATATTTTACTATTTGTCGTTTTTTATTAATTTTTGTTTTAACTCCTCAATAAGTTTTTGGGTCATTACCGTTCTTTGTGTTTGTGTAATTTGTTTTTAAGTTTATATAATGTGAAATATATAACACGGCAAAAACATTTGCCAAATAGAGCATTTAGCTAAACAACAATATTACTTTAAATTTAGATTATCTCTAAAGCCACACTGAGTTTATAATTTGTCTATCTATGTTCTTCTCTCTCTCCCCCATAAGGACGGACTTAAATATAAGCAATTACCATAGGGTGTCACAACAGAAAAATGATTTATCACACACGGTTTATTTTAATCAACAACAGACTCTGGAAAATTCAATGTTTTTGAATTGATGACAACCCTACGAATGTTCTGCGCTAGCAGAAACATTAGTTGATATTCCTAAACGCTTTAGTTTTCAACATGATATTCATTAAAAACTCCAGTTGACAACATAAAATACCTGCTGTTAAATAACTTTAAATAGCCTCTTCACGTGAGCTGCTCAGCCTTCAAGGATATCATTAATTACTAGATATGGATTATTTTTGTGAAGTTAAATATGCACTAAAGGATTTTCGTAAGATACAACGAAGTGCAAGATGAACAGTATGGTTTGGCATGAATAAAGTCACTAAATTTATATACACGTTTCCATAACCTAAATTCACTGAATGTGAGCTACAAACGGTGTAATACAATAAGGATGAGACCCCGCCCATAATTAAAACCACATATCTGTTTTAGTAGAAGTGACCACACTAGCTGTTTATAACAATGGTTAACTATCATTTGCGATTTGCATTGTATTTTATCTCTAGGTGTATACATGAGCAAGGAGGTATACCTAGTTAATGATACTAGGCTTGTTGTAGATTTGGAAAGAATAATCAAAACGAAGTAAGACGAATATCAATGAAATAGAGATCTTTGTTTCTGTATTGTTGAAGAGACAAATATATCACATAACTGATATTCAAAAAGCAGCTTCACATATAATTAAAAACCATATCCATTGTTCACAGCTAACCAAACTTTCTCAGGTTGAGTTATTTTTTATTTATTAGACTGTCCACTGGATTGCTTTTTGTGTTTTTGTTTTTTACTAACAGTCTACTTGCAGACGATTTTCTTGAAATTTGGCTCTCAGAGCCTCTCTTAAGCCATTAAGAATCTATCATCGGCACTCAATCATTTTAATGACACTCTATCGCACACACGTTCATAATCTACTAATTATATTCTAGAAATTCTATAATATCTCAATTAGGTTAGAATTAATTTTGTTTTCTAAAAAAGTCTTGGCCTAAAGGATAATTCCGTCGTCATTACGCAATAACAATGACAACTATTGGGAAAAAAAAACTGTAACGCACAGTTACAAGGAAATAAACAAACAACTAATATTAATTAATTAATATTAATTATTAACAGAATATAGTTTAAGGCTTCTACCAAGAAAAAAACAATAAATTACAAAATAATAATATCGTATTATAATATAGTTCTTATTTTAGAACTATTTCAATTGTCTGATAAGTTCAGCTAATCTTCCAGTATAGAGAAGCTAATGTGTAGGTATGGCTTTTCTCGAAATCAAATTTCTTGGATGGAACTTCAACAAAACTGACAGTTTTCATCAGTCCACTTTCTAGCTTCGGCCCTGAGGGTAGTTTTCCATTTTCGGAAATGATGTCTGGGTAAATAAAGTTATTGCAGTTCCAGTGTCAATAAGCATATGATATTACATTATTTCAATGGTTCTTACTAACCCTTTGACAAATCTTCTTGAACAGCAAACACACTATTTGTTGGAAATGGAACAATGGTGCTAATACAAGCTGCGCTTTGCCCAACAGTTTTAACTAACTCATATTTACAGACTACTCGTATCACAGTTTTTCTCCGTGTTTATGTGGAGCTTCTGGGACTACATTTGTAGATCCTTTGCTCGCTACATCAAGGGCAACTTTTACTCTTGGCTGTCTTTTTTTTTTAATGGTCATATGTCTCTGTTCAAATGTTAGTATATACAATATATATAGGAAAATATTTGATATTTGTGCAAAATAAACTTTAAAAACAGATTATATTTTCGAGAAGGCTTATAACGCGTAAAATAGAGTTTGTATAACCACGGTGGGCAGAGTACAGATAGCCCATTTTTAGCCTTATAAGCCCAAGACTTACTGCTGAGCCACCGAGAGGCTGCTTAAGATTTGTAGTGTTGTAACACACAAAACATTTTTTTTTAGGAAATAATAGAGCTGCAAAATTAACATTATTAAGATATGTGTGTTTGCGATGACATTACTGGTATTTTTTTTATCTTTTAGTTTTGTGTGATAGAAGTACTTTCATTACAAAGAGTACACAAATTAGGCTTGTGAGACTTACTTAATCGATTCCATAAATCGCAAACAAATCGCATACATTCATGTAAGCCTTTTAAATCGTCTATTTTCGATGCAGCATAAAAACTTATAGTTTTAAATTTGTTGATTTGTGTAATAGTTTTTCAGTTTAAATATAGAAGAGTTTCCATTTTTAGTGGTGAAGCATTCATTTCCACGATTTATTTAAACTTACCACAGCTCCAGAACTCGGGATTGGTTCTTAGTTCATCTTTTTTAAGAACATACATCTATAAGGACAATGAACTTATTCGATGAATAACAAGGACTTTCTCAAAGTAATTTCCTAAAAAATTATTTTTTTTCCATCATCAAAAATATGAGCTTCGACGAGAAAGAAACGAAAATCCAAAGTTATCATTCACGTCGCTGATCGTTAATGGCTAAGACCAGTTCGGAGGAATTTAACTTCTCATCAGTAACCCTGGAGAACAGAAAATTGAAAAACAAGAACGGGCAACTACTAGTGGTGATCTATAAGCTATAATTTTAGTCTTTCAGTGTACCTTACTCGCCACAGAAAAAAAAAATTATATAGACATTTGGAGAATGTGTTGCATTATTACGGTATGTCTACGAATTTACAGCTCTAGAAACTGGTTTCGATACCCATGGCGGGCAGAGCACAGATAGCCCATTGTGTAGCTTTGTGCTTACCTTCAAATAAACAAACAAGCATTATTGCTACTAGTTTATTATTTCTAATTATTCAGCGGAAAAGTTGTTTAAGATAATGTATTTTTTCTCTCATCATTAAAATTATGGCTTTCAAGTTTCTTTCCCACCTAAGTTAGAATAAAATGTTGAAATATATTTGGTAAAAAAAAATGATACCATTAATTCATTACTATTATTTGTTATTTGAAGTGATTATGATACTTATAAGTAAAAAAGGTTATCAGTAAGTGTAAAGCGCTGTCACAAAATTAGACTATTTGGAAGGTTAAAGCTGTAGGTTATCTTGAAGAAACTAACTAAAATATGGCTAAATGGCACCTGTGTATAGACTATTCAACAATTCATGTTTAAATGCAAGTCTATAGATTAACCACAATGGTTTTTATTTCATATACTGATTACTCTTATCTTCAGTTAATAGGTATCGTATTTGAGCTGTTATGCTGTGTTGTGTTAGAAGTGTTTGTTTACACACTGTTTTGGTAAACACAATAAAATCATTAGAAAAGGTTCATTAAACATAAGTTGTTAATTTAAGAATGATTTGATTAGTTGTGTATGTAGCTTCAAGTCGATAACTACCAACAAAATAATAACTGTTACGATTTTGGTAATGTATTTTTAATATTTCAGCTTATCTAAATGAGCGTATCTATGAAGGAATACGCAAAATATCGAAGTTCATACTAATAATAACTATATTTCGAGACTTTAAATCAAGGACTTTTAGTGGAAAGTTATCTATCATTCCATTAACTCTTTATTTCACGATTAATTTCTCAGACTTTAAAAAGTTCTTTTCAGAACTAACTGCTGAGTTCTTTTTTTTTATTCTCGACTGTCGACTACTTACTTCAAGACTGGGTAATTTGTTCTCATGCTCTATTTTTTAGACTCACTTAGCATCCTCAATCACTCATAGTTCTTTCCAAGGTAACCGTAACAACCAATAAACACGCAGACATTCTCAGGACGTTTAGTATAGCTAAAAGTTCACACTCCTTTTAAGGATTTTTAGTTTAGTCACTAAAATGAAGTCGGTTTTGAGGATTTTCTATGACAGCATTGCTGTAAAATTAAGAGTAAGCCGTCAGCATCCACCCACACCAAGAAAATTAATACTTGTCAGCCTTCCTTCAAAACACAATAGTTAGTCAATACCAAATTGAAAAGATCATGATAACATGGGACTACTATTTTTTACGTCAATCCTGAAACTGCTAGGCCCATTAAGTGCACAACCTTCAAAGGAGAGAGAGTTCTAATTTCAGGTTTGTTATGTTTAGTCCAGCCTTCACCGCTAATATCTCATGTATTGATAACACATGTAATCCATGTATTAGTCTTAAAGCACAACCACCGTTAAAAGTATCGTTATTATTGCTTAAAAGTAATTATAATACTCCCCAAAATAACAGAAAATTTCAAATTCTGTGCTAAAATTCACTTTCCAACCACCTGTTTCTGAAAAATCATGTTTTTCTTACAGTAGGATTATTTTAAACTCACGCCACATAATCTTTACGTTCTAATATCTAACTTCACATCTTATTTCTCACTGGTCTCCTACACTTGTCATTGATGGAATTCTTAAGTTCTTTGGGCCCGTGGTGCGCAAACTGTGTGGCGCGACCTCCAAGGGGTTTGGAGATAGTGTAGGAAGGGCGTGAAACTATTGACCATAGGAGCATATAAATTAAATCTGAAAGTACAATTTTAAAAACTACCACACAAATATTACTACTATTAAGTAATATTGTAAGAACAATTAACACAAGAAAATAACAAGTACAGCATGTATAGCTTTTATTCTTATTTACTTTTCAACGTGGAATGAACCTTTATTTGTTCAATTTGCAGACCCCACACTGAAGCAGCTCCCTACTCTAACTCCTTCACGTATATGCTGAACATGTAATTTTCCCATGTTAATTGTTGTTTCTATGTTACTTAATAATAGTAACATATGTACAATAACTTTTAAAGTTATGTATTTTACTCTCTTTTTCTCACTTTTCAGCATGAATTTAACCTTTCTTATACACAAACAGTTTTGTATTTGAACAGTTTCCTACAAATGTGCAAATGTCTTCTCACTCAAGGCATAGTAAATTGAATACATTTCTTTTCTGCACATTGGATGTTGGCTGTTCCAATACTCCCACTTAAGTCATAGTAAATCAAATACATTTTTTTTCTGGATATTGTCTGTTGGCTATTCCAACACTACCACTCAAGTCATAGTAAATCAAATACATTTTTTCTTCTGGATATTGTCTGTTGGCTATTCCAATACTCCCACTCCAGTCATAGTAAATCAAATACATTTTTTTTCTGGATATTGTCTGTTGGCTGTTCCAACACTCCACCTCACTGTTTAATGAAATCTGTAAATTACGACACATGTAGCTGCTTTCAAACCACTGGTTGTTTTGGCTTATCTGTCGTCCATGGACCTAGTTAATTAATATTTCATTCCCCTTTCATATATATAATTAAACATCGTTGTATATATTTTATTATCGTTATGCGTTGTTATTTGTGTTGATTGCTAAAGAAGAGATTTGATTAATTCAGCATAAAATAGTTGTTTACACATCACAAGTACAGTAATGGTAATTTCCACTATAGTCTATATTTTTATTTATAGCCTTATGCTCTGTTGAATGGTTAGTATGTGTATTGTCTGGAAAAATATTCAATATAATTCAAAATAATAAAAACAATGTAAAAACCCCAGGAAGCAATACCCCTCTCGTCATTATAACATTACAATACTTACAAACGAATGATATTTGAATGTGTGCAAAAATCAACGTGACTGTTAATTGGATGGCCAAAATATCATTAGATTTTTCTTATATAGTTGTTAGTTTTCAAGTTCTAGACATTAGTTTACATTTACTAATTCGTCAAAAATATGGATAAGTGGATGTTACATATCGGCAAAGAAAAAAAACGACTCAGAAGTAACCAAACAGAAGAAATCGTTAAATGATTATGATAATGATAAACAACAAATTTATGACCAAGCGCTTTTTCAGTTTCTGTTTCTACTGCTTCTATCGGTAAATTGAACACTAAACTAAAAACACAAGTGCATAAGTACATGGAAGATTATTTAAAATTTGGTTTTACTTACAGAGAAACAAGCGTAGTGCGTTATGTATTAGCAGATTTTAACTAGTTACAGCATGAAACCAAATAAACGTACAAGGTATACTGAAAGCAAACACCCTGAGCTTGTGGATAAAATCTATAGAGTTTTTCAAGCGAGAAGTGAAACAACTGAATAGGCAAAGAGCTTGGTTGAAAAGCAGATCACTGTTCCATCAAAAGCCTTGAAAGATTGTTTAGAAGCTTATTAATTGATTGAGCAAAGCATGAAACACACAATATCGGAATGATATTAGTTCTTTTTATTACCAAAAAATGTGTGGGATCATGGATGGAGAGAGATATGGTGAGGCCCTATGTTTCTTTATCACATGACATTGCACGAGACATACAGATGTACACTCTAATGATATAGAAATGCAATTGACAGTACGCATTCAGAACAGTCCAAAATTTGCCATACAACTTGATGAAACCATAAGTGTTGCAAAGTTGGCCCATCTTCTGGTATTTGTACGATACCGTTACGAAGAGGAAGTGTGTGGAGAGTTTTTGCTTTGCCTAACACTGGAAGGAAGAGCTACAGGGAAACTCTTCCTCCTTGTTGATGAGTTTTTCACCACAAAATATTAATTCTAGTGTAACAAATTTGTTGTTATGTATTGATTTTAATATGAAAGTTGTTTGGATTCAGTTTGCATATAAAAACATCCCTAGCTTATAGTGTTAGAAATGTATTGCGAAACTCCCGCCTATTCTCTAAAGTTGTAGAAGATTCTTGGAAGTAAGAATCAACAATCTATATATACTTAAATGTTTGAATATAGCTAAGTATTGTTATGTAATCTGAATATTCTAGAAAACCTTCACACGCCTATAAATACGACCAACGCGACTAGTATAAAAGAGAGTGTCTGTTAGTAGTTCGCTATAATCAGTGTGCTATAAACTTTGAAAGCTATAACTGTAATTTTTATAACGCTTATCAATCGGAAAACTTAAAATATTTGACCAGGAATATTCATAAATTTCGAACATTACAAATCGTTTAACTTCAGTGGATTCTCATCGGACGTTAGTACTTTTACTAAAACATTACCAACTTCAACGGTGGAAAATAGCGTGTGTGTCCAAGGACAAAAGTAGCTAGATTGTCGACGAATCGTATCTACATCGACTTGAAATTAACTCGCTCATCGTGGATCCTCGATAAGATATCAGGGGAGTTCCAAACTAGAAAGAATATTTCATATTGTTTGTAAGTTTCTGAAACTTTTGTTTATAAATCTTTGTTTGTAAAACTATTTGTAATAATTATTATTGTAAATTGTACTGTTGTGTGTATATTAAAACGTATCTGTGTTAAAAGCGAAGACGGTGTGTATCAGTCTTGTTGGCAAATATCGTAAATTGACTAAAATATCGGCATATATATTTAAATACTAAATCCAAAGTACAATTTAACTACTAAGTTTAAATTATTAGTTAACACGGCTCCGGGCTATTCGAAATTCTAATACGTAATACTAGGATTAACTGTGTTGGGGCGTGCACTGATAGGGCAGCTGCATTTATGGGAAACAAGAAAGGATTCATAGCCAAAGTAAGTGCTCTTGCTCCGGGTGTAACATTTATACATTACATCATACAATGGGAAGCATTAGTTTCAAAAAATTATATCCCGAATTAAACAAAGTTCTACAAGATGCTGTGAATGTTCTGAACTTTGTTAAATCAAGAGTTTTGAACAGCAGTCTGTTTTCTATTCTTTGTGTAGAAATGAGATTCCCGTACGACAAGCTCCTGCTGCATACAGAGGTGAGCTGATTGTCAGAAGGGATTCAATCGCATTGTGTAACTCAAGTAACTTGTATTTTTTTGTTAGACTGCAACCCCGCACTTACAGCACATTCTATGGATGGAAAGTGTTTTCTAGTGCTGTGATAACTGACTGATATTTTCGTAAAGTATTACTGATATTAACAAAAGTTTCTATTAATTATAACAATATAAAACTGTTAATAACACTGGCAAATCAGATTGGTTTGTTAACTATCTAAAGAATTCTTGCGTAACTATCACCCACAGTTCTTTTGATGTTATCTTCGAACATACAGTTGAAAACTACATTTTATCCAAATTCTGCTTGTAAATTAGTAAATTACTTTACTTCTGTGCTGGTTACAGTCAGTGATAAGTTATTTACTCTGTGGTAGTCAAGAAAGATAGAAAATCATGAAATCATCCATTCAGTGAAAGACTGATTAGTCTACGCTTTTGTAACTGCAAGATGTTAGTGAAATATTTTATTCTGTTGTCTTTTATTATTCCTTGAAAGCTGTAATCTCTTAAACGATATTTAAGGTGCAACCAGGAAAACCTTGACAAATTAACGACCACCTTTCTCATTTACCTAAAACTATTTCATAAGTTTCAACCTTAATCAGAATACAGTTGCGGATTTTCTTGATGTGCAAAAATTTGTGTGTTTGGCCTGACGGATTCAGTTTTAATCAAGTCGCCTTAACATTCTATCACGCTTTTTTTGCTGAATTCCAAGTATTATTTCTAATAGCTTTACCAAAATCGAAATCAAAAATTCTTAAGAACTTAAAGATGGCGTTGATAATGTTCCTCTTCCCGATCAAAACAAACTTTTAATTATCTAACACTCCAGTTTACTGGTGATAATTTGGGTTGGTTTAATCACACAACTCTGTGTTAGTAGCTTCGAAACGTCACACCCAGTTAAATAATTTTATAACTTGGTGCTCAAAGTGGAGGGTTATATTCAACCTCATGAAAAATACTTAGCTGTTCAAGAAATATACATACAAATATAATTTTGTACATTTATAAATCTTTTATCCATATTTTAGTTGAATATGGCTCTATGACTATTTTAGCTAGGACTCTTTTCTTCACTCAAAAGCTAAAGTCATGAGCATTCTTTAATGTCTCGTTAAATTATGTAAAAAATATTTTTACTGAGGCTGAAACTAGAAAATATCTCTCACCCAATCAAGAAAATCACATATTCTATCTCTGGCTGGGACAAGCACAAATCTGTATACACCATTATAAAATTTTAATTTTCGTTCTTTTCCTTTGGTCTTCTCTTCTCCTTTTGTCTGAACAATTTTCATATTTAATCTCGTTTGCTTTTTTTGTTAGAGGACTGGCGGCGTCTCGGCATTCCGCTTGACATTGTTTCGTTGATCGCTGTCTACTATCGTCTCCGACAACCCTGATTTTTGTTTTAGCTATTTCAATTTTCTCTCTCTCTGTTGTTTTCCCCCTTATTTTAAATTCGAACCATAAGGAGGGAGAATAGTGAAATACCATCTCACTGACATCTCTGGCTTCATCGAACACATTCTATGTTTTCTAGTACCACTATCCTATTAAATTTTCCAACTTTACCACAATGTTGTTTCGGGAGTTTTGCGTTAAAATTAACCTCAGTGATGTTGTCCAGGAGTATCATACCCTTAAACTTAGATTATATATTAATACCAACATGATTGACTAATTTTCTGCCTATGAATTTACCACTGTCAATAGACTTAAGTATTGACTAATTCTTTCTCGCTGAAGGGAAATATAGCACTTCAAAGGGAAATATTTTTACCTAGAATAGTAAACTTTACAGAAGGTTTTTAGTTATCTATTTAAATGTGATAATAACTTATAAGCGTAGCTCTAATTGACCTTTGATGTAAAAACATGATATAGAGTATTACAATGAAATATATGTATATTATATTTAAGATAATTTTATTATTTTGTTTTATTTAGTTCCTTTAATTTTATTCTTCTTTTGCAGTTAAAACTGAAATATGTGGCAGCCTGGCTATTGTCTATAGTTTCTACAACAAGGCTTTTCAGGACAACAACACTGCTCTCCAAATAATCAACTTCTTTATTTTAAATTATATACTTCTTATTTAAAAGTCCTATAAGTTCTGAAGGCGATGAAACCAATTTGTTTGCACTCGTGATAAGGTTACTTCACAACCAATTTAAAAACTAAATTAAAGATTATCTGTTATTTTTTGAGAATATTTTAACATGAATCAAGGCCTAACAAAGTATGTTATATTAGAGATATTCAGCTTAGATCTGGCGGAACATGAATAGAAAATGTGATCTTAATCTTACTGAAATTTTGTGATTAGTATGCCTTAAATTAAGAAAACAAAATAGACTAAAATTCTAAAACGCAAATCTAAGTTAAATCATTAGCAAATAAGAAATTAAGCGTATGCTCAGAATATTTCAACTATTTATAAATTTCACGCAAATATCAGATTCTCGTCTTCCATAGTATTCGGTTTTAACTTAGAAAACTATTCAAGTAAGTTAAGCAAAGAGCTCCTTGCCTAAGGTCATGTTTCAGACTTTTGTCAATTCGATATAAGTTAAGACCGTGCGTGCTCGGGCTGTAAATTTAAGGATTGACGGTCAGATCTCTTTGCTACAAAGACGTTGGTCTCATGGATGCGCTATAAGTTCTACATTTAAATCCCACAACTGCAACACCAAGAATTGGCGGTGAGTGCTGTTGATTAGCTAATTTCACTATAGTCTATCAGTTCGAAATTGGGAACTGCTATGCACTGATAGCTCTTGTTTACTTTTGCATATTATGAAACAAGCTTTGGCTAAAGTTTAATTCAATTAGTTTCAACTCACAGCTTTTAAAAATAACTTGTGTAACAGATATACATTACAATTGACTGCAGATGTTTTCAGCAGCTCTTCGCTAACACAAACAGGTAATATTTCAAAAGATTTCAAATATATTGTTGACTCGGTCAATGGCGAGAAACAATTCTTCATTCTGTCTTTGCCAGGAAACACTAATGTTGATAACTGACCAAAAACGTTTATTCTTATTTAAGACTTGCTATTTTGCCATGTATTTATTTAAATGAATATTTCTTTTACTTTAAACACTGCATATGATAGTTTGAAAATTAAAACTTCTTTCAAATGAATTTGTTATGTTATAACACCTTTTAGATGCGAACTGTAATTGGGCTTTCAGTTTCACTTCACAACAGGATTAAGGAGCTATACATCTTCTTTGGGAACATTCTGCTCTTATTGTGAAATCTTAATAATGGTACCTCAGAAACTTGCCCAATAATCAGTTTAATGAGATGAAAACTGTATTCAATGACTCTAGTTTCTATTATCCGTGAAACAATTTTTGATTTAATTCTTAATTTTCATATTTCATTTTAGTGTGGCCCGGCATGGCCAGGTGGTTAGGGCACTCGACTCGCAATTTGTGGGTCGCGGGTTCGAATCCCCGTCACACCAAACATGCTCGCCCTTTCAGCCGTGGAGGCGTTATAATGTGACGGTCAATCCCACTATTCGTTGGTAAAAAAGTAGCCCAAGAGTTGGCGGTGGGTGGTGATGACTAGCTGCCTTCCCTCTAGTCTTACACTGCTAAATTAGGGACGGCTAGCGCAGATAGCCCTCGTGTAGCTTTGCGCGAAATTCAAAAACAAAACAAACAAAACAAAACATTTTAGTGTATTATTAATGATGAATGATATGAGACAATATAATTTTTTATATTGTAAGATACACTATCAGTTCCATATTAACCACCTTCTAATTACGGTTATGGAAGCGAGTCACTATTCTATTTATAATACAAGTGAATTTATCCAACCCCGTAATAATGCGTTTGAGTTCAATACGGTTGTAATTATAAATAAAATCGAATGTGTGTCATAATCTGAATGAATAAAAAGTTTATTACATTTGGTGCCAAATCCTACAAATCAAATATTCAGATTTGATACGCTATTAAGTGCTACAACGACATAAAGTGTTTCGTAAAGGAGTTTACAAACTTAATCAGCATTATTTATTTTAAAGTTTGTAAGGTTTCGATATTAATTTTCATATATATATATATATATCCTATAGTTGAATGTAGACTGCAAAATTTATTCTGTGCTTTTTAGTTCTCAATTTTGAACACAAAATCATTGTCTTTTACATAATTTGTATATGAAATTTTACTAAACAAGTGATATTAAACAATGTATGAATATTAGTTTAATTGTATGATGTGTTTTCAATAGATAAATAGTTTTGTACAGTATATAAATGTGAACTGATCTGAGTCAGACAAACATAAAAAAGTTATTTCTAAGGACTTATTCGAACAGAGATTTTTCCATATAATGCTTATATTAACTAGCTCTCAATATATCCACAATCAATAAAAAAAAGGTTAATAATGAATTGAGGAAATATCGACACTCATGTCGTAAAATTCTGTAAGGACACGAATTTTTTTTTCTTAATCCTTTCGAAGATTTAGGAACTTATGTCACCGTTTTTCTTTGTGGTGTGTTTTATGTGTGGATTCCTAGGTTTCCCTGGTGATGTAGGTCTTAGTTCAGAAGTAAGTATGGGCTGAAAAGGACATTCCATCACGTTAAGGTATTCCCAAAGGTGTAAAGTTTCTTTTTTGGTTGGATTGTGTTTTATCAGTTTCTTTTATTTGTCCAGTTGGGGAAAAACGATTTTCTTAAAGCTGCTGAAGAAGAGTTTGTTCGATTTTTATACTGAAGCATGCTTAGCATTGATAATATTATTTTCTATTTTCTCTAAATTCCAGAACTGTAAAATAAAACGGGAAAGTACTGTTTCAACTTAATTTACAGAAACACCAAAATCCCCATAGGATACCCGTTGAGTGAATGAAGTATTGATTTTATGTTAAAAAACGAAATAGTCAAGTCAGAACAAGAATCACGTTTTCTAAAGCAAAAACTTTCATCTTCATTTACTACAGAAGACCTCGTTTTCTTATTCGTTATTAGTTGTTGGTGAAGGGCCAATTCAAAAGAAGATGTAATAAGAAGAATATAATATTAATATTTAGATAAAATATAATAAAGGAAAAAATAATATACCTAAATAGAAACTTTATTTAGCTTTACTTTGTATAATGGAATTATCGAAGTATTTACTTTCAATTAATGTTTTTCAAAAAAGTATTTATTCACTTAAGCTTTGTTTGTAATTAAGCACAATACTACACAATGGGCTATCTGTGATCTGCCCACCACGGGTATCGAAACCCGGATTCTAGCGTTTTAAGTTCGCAGACATACTGCTATGCTACTGGGGGGCTAAACAATATTATGTAATTAATTTTTACCCTAATTATGGTTTGTAACTGATTTATATAAACTGATAGTAACTACAATACAATTTACACTCGTTCATACTATAATAGTTGTTTCTGAAATTTATGATAAAAATAGCGCCTCGACTACCATTTTGTATTTCATATTCTAGCCGGTTCGATGAACCATCGTATCGTCACAGTAGAAATAATTCATTTTTTATATATACTACCTTACTGATAGCACGAATGTGTACGTGTTTTTCTTATATCAAAGCCATATCAGGCTATTTTTTGTGTCCACCGAGGAGAATCAAACCCATGATTTTAGTCCACAGACTTACCGCTGTCCCACCGGGGGACGGAATGGTAGCACGAAAACCTTTAATTCCATTTGAGTGCAACACGTATTCGTGGCACTGAAGTTTTTTACCATTTACTTCTTATTCAATCCCCCTTTTCAGTCTTACCTTGGTGCAACCCTTTCTCATCTTAGAAATATTTCACTGGATTATTTTTATGTGTTTTTATTATTTTTTATATTTATTTTCCAAGCTCAACATTGTTTTTCTCAAACAATATTTTTGTTAATATGCTCCACGTAGAATGTGTGTAATTCTGTATATTCTAACTCTTCAACTATTCTTTCTCCACCTAGTTTCTATGTAACATGGTATTTATTGACTGACAAAGGGCATTTCTATAAAAGTTGTACAAATCAAAACTAAATAAAGATTCTATTTAGATGTGTTGATTTATCCTTTATAACCTTTTTATCGGAATTACTTCTCTTGTCTTGCGGAACAACAGTCACTCAATGATATTAATATACAATAAGGGTAGACTGTACGGTAATTAATTAAAAATGGGAACGATCTATGTAAGATATGCGGTTGAAGCTTAAACCACTTCACAAAAGATTTAATTAAACACCTAATGATATAAAAAAACCGAGTTAAATGCTTATATAAAACATGCTCAACAAATACAGTAAAATTCTTTTTTTTTACTTATTTTTAACCTACCTCTGCGAGAAGGATCAAATAACGCATAAGTATTTGTTGTCTACATCCCATTTTTGATCCCTGTCACCGAACACGCTCGCCCTGTCAACTGTGGGGAAGTTATAATTATTTGAGGAAGTTATAGTTATAATTATTTGTTGGTAAACTGGTACCCCAAGAGTTGTCGGGGGGGGGGGGGGTTAGTGTTGACAAGATGCCCGCCTTCTAGTCCATTACTGCTAAATTAGGGACAGCTAGCGCAGATAGCTTTCGAGTAGCTCTGCGCGAAATTCAAAACAAACTAACTAAATCATTTCTGATATCAGTAGGAGGAAAAGATCATTACTGCACCTGACCCCCCTCAAGGTCACCGACCTGAACACCGATAAAAACCATTGATTGATTGGTCTGATTTCAGTAATGATTTGAAGTATTAGCTGAATAACTAAATAAGTACTCAGTTATCTTTAAGCAAATCTTCATTCATAAAAAAAATCGTGCAAAACATAGCTTTGTTTGTGTGCATATGTCTAGTGAAAATTACACTACGTTTAAGAGAACTGTGATTTTGAATAAAAATACTTAAGAAACTGTTCAACATTATATTCTTAGTTCTTATTGAATTATAACACTATTGTCTCATTTTATCGGATGTACTATAAGCCGGAACTCCGACCGGAACCAGAACTGGAACTCTATACTAAAAGACGGCGCACTAGTGGGAGCCTTATCTGTGACATAACAATATGAAACACAATAAAGAAAAACGTGACAAAATGTCTGAAGGTAGAAAAGGACACAGTCCTTATAGTTACAATAGTACCTCGAAAGATTTTATACCGAAATTATTGCCAAGGACAAGCAAGCAAGTACCACTAAACACGGTAAAGAAAGGTTGTCCGGGGCAACGGGAAGCAAAGAAAAGTTATTACACGTGCACAAAATATTGTTCTATACTAACAACTGTTAAAATGAAAATAGAAATACAGTTGAGTTAATTCTCTTTGAATATTTCATCAATTATTAAATAACTTATTAACATCACGTTCAGAAGAATTTAAGTAATATTAAAGGTAAACGCCAAATTTCAAAATATTCTAAATTTTAGTTGATATCGACCAAGAATTCTTTACAACATAATACATTCAGTATAATCCCAAACGACATCCTAAACTTTACCATTTGGTCTTCGAAGTCCAGCTTTACTGAGAGTTGAGCTGTATAGGTTGCGAAATATCCTCTCACCTAGGAAACACATTGTTTGTTAGTAATTAAGCACAAAGCTACATAATGGGCTATCTGTGCTCTTCCCACCACGGGTATCGAAACCCAGATTATAGTGTTGTAAGTCCGCAGGCATACCGCTGTGCCACTGGGGGAGGGGGCAGAAAACACATAGCTACATTATAAAGTATATATATATATATATTGTGTGTATAATATATTGACCATAACATACTTGATATTCTTCTTTGTGAGATACATAACATAAATTACAGAACGACCTCCTATATTCTACCATGTTGATTTTATTTAACGTTCCTGGTATTAGGAAGTCGAGGCCATCCTTACACATTAGTCTCCCACCGTGGAAACACATAACTGTATTATAGAGTAAAAATACATTTTGTGTGCATAATAACATGTGCACAACACTACTTGAGATTCTTCCTTGTGAGATACATAAAATTAAAACAAAACGACCACATACATTTTACTATATTTATTTAATTTTGAGATTTTGCTTTTAGAGGAGTTAATATATTTATTTTTAATGTGACCACATTTTTATACGTAATGACAAGTTAAATAATCTGATCGCGGGACAATTACACGTTAATATTACATAACCTAGTTCTCTGCTTATGTTGATATGAGAAAAACATCTGCTTGTGGAACCTGATGAAAAGCTTAAATAACTCTAAATAGTTTGTTATGAAACTTGATCATTCAAAAAACCTCTGCCATTAAAATATAAAGATAATTGCAATTATGTTATCGGACATTTTTGAAATTCATATATAATGAAAAATTGGTAGACACCTCATCTATATATATATAAATATATCTCAGTTTGCATTGTAGTTACTAACTTTATTTACAAATAAATGAATATAATATTAATGTAATATATATTATAGTATACAAAAGGTAAAACTAACTATTTTATTTTCATTTGCGTCACTTTTATCAATTGGATGCTCTTTACAATTGTTACATAACCAGTCACCTTCATGATCCCTCGTTACTCCTACTCAGTGATCATGATACAATTATTTACACGATTTTGACAACTCATTCTGACATCTAATAACTTCTCTTGCAACCTCCGGAAGCCTACACTTACAAATTAATGTTATTTAGCATTGATAATACTCGTATGCTTTACAACTGTTGTCTCGTGCTTCTTGAGGGAATGGGGTCAGTGGTCCCTTTTCCAGGCAATCCATCAAATGTGATTTCATATCTTCCCGCTTAAAGTTTACTTCTGTACTCCTGTCTACGCTGTATAAAGAAATTGTGCCAAAAATGCTATGGCAAAAATATCACAGTTGCTACTACCATACTGCTGTTGAACATAAGGAATTCTTACTAAAATAATTTGTTTACCTTTACCATATAATTGAAAAAACTGAATTTGAAGACTTGCTGTAAGAGATGTTTGGGGTTACTTAAATCTAAAATAGAACCCAAAATAATGGATTCTAGATTTATAATCCCTCCACAATGAAAGCACCCAGTGGTTTTGTCCAGTATGGTAGACCTGATAAACAGGAATACTGTCATCTGTTATGCAAGGGTTGATCGTTTGGAGTTTAGTGATGCAAGGCAGCTAGGCTATCTGTGCCAAACAACGATAAAAAAACAAGAAGTAAAAACTCTATAAAAGCAAAAAGAAAACAAACTAAAAACTATACAATGCCCAAAAATTAGGTAAAAAATAAATAGAATTAAAAAGGCCAATGGCTCGCTAAAATCTAAAAACACAAGCAAGCTGGACAGTGTCACTATCACCAATGACATTGTTTAACATCAAAGGTAAACCCTTAGAAAAGGCATGGCTAAAATGGTGTCACTGCTCACAGTCGTAACAATGGTATGAAAGTAGAATGTTGGCAATTGAGACCTGAGTGTCACAAAAGTCACACAATTGTGGATCAGTACCACATAAATGAAAACAATGAGTAAAAATACTGAGAACAATGCGTAACTTAGACAAGACAACTTCTTCCTTCCAATTCTTACAGAAACTAGATGGCCAAAGAAAAACAAAAAGTTTGATTTCGAAAAGCTTGTTACTAGGTTGCACACTCCAAATAATTGCCAATTGATGCAAAGTTATGCCTTGATCACAGGACAATAGTCCACATATGGGACAGGCACAGTGGTTCATTATTATCCCACCTGTGACCTTTTTTGAGTCATATGAGGAGGAGGACTAATACTCGCAATTGGAAGTACTATTATCTTTTTGCCTAAAATATTTTGAATCATTTTTATGTTACCGTTTTTATGGATGGTTCGAAATCAGGAGATTATGTGGGCTCTGCAATGCTCATAGGATCCCCTCTACAGATTCTGTGTTCACTGCTGAGTTGTGTGCTATTTATCTAGATTGGATCACATAGAAGCTAAGCAGTGCATTAGCTGTACTATATACAGTGACTCTCTTAGCTCTCTATTAGTCCTGGAATTGCTTATTAAGAGCTATTGCCCTATTCTATGTCATCCATTTCTATTCAGTTTTTCTGTATAACGGAGGGATGGGCTAATCATCACACTCAGCAACATCATCCAATAACAGATTCAATTCAGCCAGCTGTGCCTGGATATGAAGGGCAAATGAAGGAATGGCAGACTACCAATTCTCAAAGAGCAAAGCCCACGAGAAAGGAAGACACAACACCAGATGGAATGTCCTGGTAAGGATCAAAGCGTTATAACTTATTACAAAGAAAGTTGCAAACATCTGAGTTGAAGAAGAAGTTCATGGTACTCAATGTACAGACTCGAGGCTGGTGAAGAGCCAAAACCACAGATTGTGCACAGGATCCAGCATTTTCAAAGTAGAATCCCTAGCTGAACTGTAGACCATTCATCCATACTCCAGCTTTAATCATATGAGGGCATGATCTTGAGCATGGATCATTGATCCGCTCCTCAAGATCAGGAAGAGAGGTCGTGGAAGACGTTCAGCACCCGTGTACACACGACGTGAGGCTTCTTAATGTGAGGAAAAAATGTAATGTTTTGGTTTAAAATAAGTCCCAGAAACTTAGTCTTAGCCACTTTGAGAAGAACATCACCATCGTGTTGGAGCTCCAAATCAAAAGGCAAACCCTGCTGGCAGAAAAATATACACAAATGGTTTTAGAGGAAAAGAAGGTGAAACCATTTCCTCTAGTCCACCCCGACAAGTGAGAGCAGTCTGAAGAGCTGATGCTCAATTAACCTCATATTTGACGACTAAAACAGCGCTGTTAGCAATAGTAGGAGAAACTTATTCAGTGATAGCATTGTTCTTTATACTGAAAAGTGTAACACTGTCTGAAGGAATGGGACAGGGTTGAACCCACAAAGACTTGGAAATTCCTGTTGAATAAAATGTTACAATAACAATGAGCAAATGGTCATGCAACACATAGCAGTGGAGGTCCGTAAAATTCCATATTTTCACATAGTGTCATAAGCCTTCTCAAGATCAAAGAAAATTAACACAAGATGCTCCCTCTTCAGGAAGGCTTCCTTGATGCAGGTTTCAAGATGAATCAGGTGGTTCATGGTAGAGCACATTGGGTGGTCGAGAGGAGGTTGTTGGATTCAAGGAACCAAACAACAGAGACATTAAACATTCTCTCCATAACCTTACAGATATATTTAGTGAAAACAATAGGATGATAATTAGAAGGATCTCAAAATGAATATCATCATGTCTGACTGTTGTACTGCCAGACCAATGTAGAGCAAGTTTAATTTTTACCAGCATAAATTGGCTAAAGGAGAGCAGGATCGAAAGGGGATGGAAAGCATACTTTTTACAACCCTTCCGAATTCTGTCCCATATGACCATGGAACTGATGACAAAAGATATGCTGGTAGCAAACTTTATCCAAGATTCATTCTGGTTTTTACATCTGATCAGCAGGGAATGGGCACGAGCCTGCTGGAAAGTAATGCAGTTAGAAAGAGTGAAATACCTGCAAAAGATATCCCAGGTCTATTTCTGAGCATTACACACCCACTGGCAGTCAGGAGTCAGGAGGATGATAGGAATTGACCAAAGCATCAGTGTCATCCAAATTAGAACAAAAACTTCGACTTTTCCTCTGTATCAAAGTGATTATTTTTACTTAGAAGAAGGATAACTCGATGGAGAAACCTTTTGTTTGCAAACACAACATTTGTCTTTAGTAAAAAAAGGTTTGTCAACCTCCATGGAATTTGTCCTGGGCTGGTTGGGCAGGTCTTTGTCAGACAAAGGAGACTCCAGTGATTGAGTGCATGACCAAACAACAGTTCTGTACCTCTGGGCTAAAGGAGAGGGAACAGAGAAGACACTGGATGTGATAATGGGAACAGAGACAGGAGTAGACGTAGACTTGTAAACTCTTGCATCTTGCATGTACAGAAGGCAAAAGACTCTTTATATGGTGTGAAAAAAATATGTCTGCACTCCCACTGCAGCAAGGGAATGGAGTGCAGCAGCATATATCCAGGCTTCAGGATAAGAGTTGTTATTAACAGTACCTAAACATTGTTGCTCATTCTCTTCCACCAATTTAGGACAAGAATGAAAGTATGAAAGTACCACCAAAATTAATGAAGTGAGGGTTCAATTGACACTAGTAGACGTTGTGGCTATTGCCATCACAACGAGCACATATCAAGAACCCACAACAAGATGTCCTTGTCTTTCGTAGAAAAAGACTTATTATATGGTGTGAAAAAGACTCTGTGGGAGGCATGAAAAAATATGTCTGCACTCCCACTGAAGGAATGGGACAGGGTTGAACCCACAAAGACTTGGAAATTCCTGTTGAATAAAATGTTACATGACCATTTATATGTCAACACATTATCACACTCCTGGCATAAATAACTTAGCAATCAGTGGGCACTGAATATTCCCCATTTGTTATGGATAACCCCACTCCTGAAAAAAAAAGTAATTGATGAAATATTTGTGGAAAATGTTATCATTTATATTTACATTTTGCAAATACTGTCTGAACCATTGACACTAAAAATATCTGAGATGGTTAGGAATGTAGGGCCGCACCTTACAGTTGAGATAAATCACCCTGATAGAAGCAGATGAATATGGTAATGTAAAAATTAAAACAAGGACCTGGGTAGCCCGCCTAATAGAGATACATCACACAGCTGAAACTCCTTAACTGGAGAAACCAGTGAGATTCTCTGACTCGGAAATGTTAAGTAAATCCCTCTCAATGATTCCTCTACGGGAGGAATTCAAAGTAATATGGGGAGTAACATCAACAGGTACATATATATATTGTGTGCATAATAACTTGTCGGTCAATGGGCACTGAATATTCCCCATTTGTTATGGTTAACACCACTACTGAACAAAAAGTAATTGATGAAATATTTGTGGAAAATGAAACAACTGTAATTTTGTTATCGTTTTAACAAGTGTTAATATGAAACAGTTCCTGGGTAGGACAGCTGTACATTTTTGGACTTACAGTGCTGAAATTCTGGGTAAGATTTTCCACGATGAACACAGCAGATAGCCCAATGTGGTATTGCTATAAATACAAACAAACAGTATTGACCATTAATTTGTGCACATTTTAAAAGTTGCAAGCTTTACCATGTGTCCCCCCTTTTATAGCTACAAGGATTATGTTCTGTTACCTTGAGGCATTTCGTCAGGTTTGTCTTAACTGGAGTTACCATAATTATAAGTTGCAAATTATTGGTAGGGTTCTGGCTGGTGCACTGTATTAACAAGTTCCTGCACTGATTTTGGCCAGAGATCCATCTTTTAGTACATCCCCATTTTATCACACTATTTGTTATGAACTTTGGTGGAACAAACATTCAAGAAACCTCTAAAACCCAATATTAGCTGCACAGGTACTTAACAGCAGATTGTACCTCGACATGAAACACATATATAAAAGTTGTTGTTTCTTACGTACATTTACTGAATAATAAGCTGAACGGTTTGAAACCACGAATTTTAACGCATATAATTTAGCATGTGGCCTTTTGAAAAACTTATTCTTCACTGCAGATCTTCAATAGTTTATAGGTTTCGTAGAATTACTTTATAATTGGTTACATTTCAAGTAAATTGCTAGTCAAACACATATATACACGCGTCTATAATTTTTGTATATATTATAATTAGAATAAACTCTATTTATATCTCTAACTAGTCAACAATACCTTTTTATGGCATAACAAATAAGCAATTACAGAAGAGTGATAATGAATCACATTGCAAAGTGACATTACCTTCTTAAAATGAAAAACAGAATTGTGAGTATTATTTTTCAATATTTAGTATGCAGGTTTGTAGGAATAAACTGTTTAATTTCCATAAAACTCTTCAGGTATAAAACCACATATGAGGTGTCTTCGACAATGGAAATGACGAAAGTATTGTGGTTGGAATACTGTTATCATATGCTCTTCTAATTCTTGAAAATACCTAAGGGACTAGATTAAGAATGTAGTGTTAAAAAATAATAGGCCTAACATAATTCATTATTTAATTACGTTTTGTATTTTAGTGGAACACATCTGATGGAGCTGTAAAGCGAAACGTTGTGTGTACAATTAAAGAAAAATAATAATTTTGGTGTTATAAGGTCCTTTATTTCCAAAGACTTAACATAATGTCTGGACGTATATCTTAGCGGGTTCATGCATTGCTATTTAGTGTAACAATAAAATACAATGAGCCAATGACTTTGTATATATATTGTTGCTGGCCCGGCATGGCCAGGTGGTTAGGGCGCTCGATTGGTAATCTGAAGGTCGCGGGTTCGATTCCTGTCACACCAAACATGCTCGCCCTTTCAGCTGTGGGGGCGTTATAATGTGACGGTCAATTGGTAAAAGAGTAGCCCAAGAGTTGGCTGTGGGTGGTGAAGAATAGCTGCTTTCCCTCTAGTCTTACACTGCTTAATTACGGACGCCTAGCGCAGATAGCCCTTGTGTAACTTTGCGCGAAATTAAAAAAAAACAAATATATACTTAGAGCGTATCTAATACTTAGAACCACAATCATCTTTTATCAAATGATCAATCAAAACCTACACTTTAAAATACTAGAAACATGTTTCCAAATTAAAAATTACAATATAATTATTCAATTTACAGGAACTTATAGGTTGTTCTACTTTCTGGACATTTAAATGAAAGAAGGCTCGGTTGAATTTGAGGTTGTAGTTCTATTGGAGAAAGAGATGGCGTATTAATCTTCACTATGTCAATAGATGATCATGTATTATTTTCACATTTTAAATCTGCTTGTAAACAAAGGTACGGTTTTAATATCGCTTCTGGTAATTTTCATGTAAAGTCACAGAATTGATAATCGTAATAGATTTAGTTTTGTACAATATTCTGTAGGCTACTTAAACATATACTTAATTCATCACGAGAAAAATTTTTTTGTCTCCACGTTTATTGCTTGAAAAGAATGCACTGAAAGGTTTAATGCTGCGGAATGATATCAAATTATCTTTAGCTTCGATAATTTCCTTTATAATAACAATCTAGATCACAAAAAAGCCATTTGTTATTTTCATATTTTCGCAAGATTAATGTTTAGACTAAAAAGAAGTATGTTATAGATCAAACAACTAAGGAGTAAATATATATGTATATTTAATATATATATAATTGTGGATACAACGTTTCAGGTAATGCCCTTCTGCAGGTATCACTAATTGAACAATAAATCCGCAAATAAAAACATTCTAAATCGAAGGTCGCGTGACGTGACAATGTAACAAATATACGTGAATAACAATACTTACAAACACTACGCGTAATTTCCTACACAGTTTTATATAAACTTTAGGCTAGTTTTATTAAAAATAATTATATTTTTGTATTTTGAATTCAACATCAAATTCCCGAAATAATATATGTATACTTTTATACTGTTGAAAGCATAAATTTTATATTAATGAAAATAGTTACATATTGAGGCGTTTAAAGGAAAATACATGGCTCTGTTGTTTCAAATTAGACACAGTTAGTAATTATTAAAATGAATTTTGGAAATTAGTTTTTGCTGTGAAGCTTACCAAGAATAATAACAAAATTTAAACAGTGATACTTCTTTCAAGTTAATCTATATCTAATCAAAAACGTCTTACGTGTGGAAAAAATGTGTGACCAAAAGAGGATTGAGTGTGTCAATTAATGAAATGAAATTAAAATTGGCGGACAAATTGTACAGCAAATATTCATTCATTAGTTAGTTAGGCCGTGTTGGATATACAAGACTGCTAAGTTTAATAGTTATTATTTAGTTTACTTGGTGATTTAATATTTAATGATTCTTTACTTTTCATAAAGAGAGATAAATAGTTATTTTAAAGGCGATGGTTATGACAAGTTTGGTTATGTAACTCGGTAAAAGTAGTACATTGTGTGTGTGTTCAGTTGTTGTAGTATTGTTGACGTCAGGTTACTCGAATCTTTGATATTTTTCTTATTACCCTAACAGAGTATTGTTACATTATAGCGTCGCTCGCGTACTTTATAGAAAGTTCGAGGCTTCAGTAAACAATATATAAAAATAGGCGACCAAGCGAGTGTAAGTCAAGTAAGGATCAGTCAGAAAAAATTTTGAAAACATGGAGTTAGCCAACGTGGTAATGATTAGCCATAACAGGCAATATTCTAAAGTGAGTTTCACAGTTTAATAGAGATAAGGAAAATAATTTTTCTGGTCAAAGGGTGTTCTAAAGTAATTGAATCCATTTGTATGGGATACAACTGTGGTAACCCATTGAGTAACGTAGCTTAATTTATCACAAATTGTACAGTATGAAACAGAGTAGAGAAAAAATATTCGTCTTTTCAATTGAATTCTAAAGTAATTGAATCAGCCTGTGTGGACTTTTGACAAGAAAACAGAATTATTAAAAGTTTTAGATACAACTGTGATATCCTATAGTGTAAACTGTAAAGAATGTACATACATTGGACTTGTTTTGAATATATTATTTTGAAACAAGTGGATTGTGTGCTGTCCATTTATTGTTCGAATTTGTCGCCAACATGTCACAGAAGAATCCTCAGCCCACTCATACATAAAACGATGACAGGATTATACAGTGGCAGTAGAAGAAAATGTGAACGACAGTGGAAATAAATAGACCTATATAAGCACAATGGTAGTGGTGGCAAACGTTATCTAGAAACTACAATCACGCTATATAACCATTCAGCTGATTTTGATAAATGGATAGAAAGAGGTGAGCATCTTGGGTTAAAAGATAGTGAATCATGTGAGTTTGTTAAACAATAACAAGAATTAGAGAGCAGCAACAGAAAAGAAAGGAGTAGAGACAGAGAAAAGAGGAAGAAAGATTAAAAGAAGAAAAGGAAAGAAAGGAAAGACTGGAAATTGAGAGAGAAAGAATAAGAGCACAAATTGAGAAAAAGAAAAGGAGAGATAGGAGATACTAGAAATAGAGAGAATAAGAGCAGAAATTGAGATTGCAAAGCTCACCCAACAGAAAAAGGAAGGACCCAAGAATGACAATGGGGTCAGAGCCAGCTGATTCAAGCTGGCCAAATTTGATGAGCAAAAAAAATGGCATGGATGCATTCCTGGAGAGATGTGAAAGATTCGCCCAAAGTCAGAACTGTGATAAAGGTGACCTGTCTCAGTCCACCTTCACAGGAAAAGGTCTACAAATATATGCTGGCATGACGTCAGAAGATGCCATGGACTATGACAAATTAAAAGTGGCCTTGTCGAAACGTTATAAACTTACTGAGATATATTTTCATCAGAAGTTCAGAGAAGTCAAACCTGACACTAGAGAAACTGTATTTTAGTTTGTGGCACGTCTGCGGCAATACTTCACAAGATGGACTGACATAGCCAAATGTCAAAATAGTTTTGAAGAACTGCCAGATCTATTAGTACGTGAGCAGTTCATGAACATGTTCTGAACTGAAATGTCACTATTCCTAAAGGAGAGAGCACCAAAAGACCTGGACGAGATGATAAAGCTGGCAGAACAGTATATGTTAGCCCATGGAAGGAGTATAACTGGCAAGTCCAAAAATATCTAGTTAAAATCGAAACCAGTGGTGACTGAACAGAAGCAAGAGTCTACCAAAGGTGACAGGAAATTAACAGACAAATGGGAGAAGAGATGCAATATTTGTTATAAAATAGGACACACACGAAAGAGCAACAGCAGAAATCTCAACATAAAGCAGCTGGAGCTACTTACAAAGATAGTGCTGAAACAAGAAAAGAGTGACTGTCACCATGGATGCCGCTGCCAGAAGAAATATAATCAAGAACATACTTAAGATTCAGCATAAGAAGGAAGTACCATTTCCATAATTGATCAGTGCACGACTAATGGCTGGCTCAAGTTAGCAAATGGATCAACAGTGCCAGTAGTGATCAGAACATGTTATAAATATCGAGAGGTGCCAACAAATTACAACATGCCAATAGGTGAAGGCTAAGTCAGGGACAAGAAATTGAAATTCCTACGAGACACTGGGTGAAGTAGTACAGCTGTGAGAACCAATCTAGTATCTGATAACCAGATGACAGGCAAGGTGCGCCTTTGTGGGCTAATTTATGAGACAGTGAGAGAGTTTCCCATAGCAAAAATAAAGGTGGATACTCCATATTATGTAGGAGACCTTGAAGCAATGTGTATCAAGGCACCAATATACAACTTGGTGATTTGAAACATACCAGGTAGTAGATATTTGGAGAAAATAGACAGAAATAAATCTAATGTGGCAATTACAGTCATCACTGGAGCTCAAGGGAGGGAGATAAAACATAATATCAAGCCTATTAGAGTCTCGAAAAGTGACATCCCGTAAGTCGATAAGAGTGGTATGTTGAGAGTGTGGTTCAATTGTTGTAGTATTGTTGACGCCAAGGTACTCGAATCTTCGGTATTTTTCTCGTTACTTTAACTGAGTATTGTTACATTATAGCGTCGCTCGCGTACTTTATATAAAGTTCTAGGTCTTAGTGAGAAATGTATAAAAATAGGCGACAAAGCAAGTGCAAGTCAAGTAAAGTTCAGTGAGAAAAAATTAGAAAACATGAATGATTAGCCATAACGGGCAATATTTTAATTAGGAGAAATTAATAAAATCTAGCAAATTTGTGCTTAAAAGTTGACAGTGAATAATGAATAAGCTCTGTCCACCCGTATGATTCTTTTGAAAACCGTGTAGTACACTAAACACTCATGACTGTTTCATACTCTTTACATTATTATAACTACCATTACTATACTCTATTGATTACTTTACGCGTAGTTTTATTAAAATAAAGTTACGTTTACGTGTGTTTGTTTCATTGACCGTGTAAAATGTTTTCGAATAGACCAGAATGTATCGAGCTAACACATAATGCCTACAAGAAAGTGAAGCTTTAACTACAACAATCATGAAACTGGAAAGCAACTAAGAGCACAACATATACCACACGATATCATATAATCAAGTAAATAAACTCGAAATTCAACAAAATAGTGCATGTAAATCTTAACCTAGCGTGGCCAATAGTTAGCGTGCTGGACTGTGGATCCGAGTTTATGTGAATTGCTCTGCACTTTGCAGCCGTTAGTGAGAAATAAGAGTTATAGTCAAATCCCAAATTGAAAACGTAACCTAAGAGTTGACGGTTGGTGGTTTTGACTAGTTGTCTTCCCTCTAGTTTAACACTTCAAAACCAGAGACGGCAAGCGAAATCCTTGCGCGAAGTCCAAACAAATAAAGTGTTTAAATCACAAAATATGTGTGAAATTGGCAAAATAACTCTTTTGCAGATTTAAAAATTATTACGTCAGTCGCTATACATACATATATATATGAAATACATAATGTAACCGCGTTATACTCTGCACTGAAGCAGATATTTAGATATTTATATTTAAAATTATTTTTTTAGCAATGAAACTTTATTGAATAAAATTATTTATTCGCTTGAATTTTCCGTATTCTCTCATTTTCATGCACGCTATTTATTTTTCTAGTGCAAAACTATATAACGGGCTATCTGCACTCTGTAAGTCCCGGGGAATCTAACCCCGGATTTTTGCTTTGTAAGTCCGTAGACTTACAGTTGACCTACGGAGGGACCAATTTATGATAAAGAGTATGTTGCACATTTGGGTTTAGTAACTTAGCAAACAAAAGCTATAAATCTTTGACATATGTGTTTCTTTCTTGACAAGCCTAGCATGGCTTGGTGGGTAGGGCAAGGCTCGAATCCATGTCACCCAACTTGCTCGCCATTTCAGCTGTGGGGAGTTATAATATCACGGTCAATCCCACTATTTTTAAATGTTTTATCATTATTTAATAATTTCTTTGTTTATATGTTTGTTTGTAGTTAAGCGCAAAGATACAAAAAGGGCTATCTGTACTGTCCCTTCACGGGTGTCGAATTTCGGCTATAATAGATGGATTGGTCAGCTACAATCCAGAATATGTTCTCGTAAAATGCACAATACGCTAAAACAAGTTTCCCTAGTCCTACTTTGACACCAGCTCATTTTCCCTTTTAATATTTTTTTTTACGTAGAATAAATAACCTAATATGATCATCAAAATGCTTGTAGCATGTCCATAATTTTGTTGGTAACAAGGTTCATAACATGTCCATAAAGTTTTTGGTAACAGGGTTCATAACATGTCCATAACTTTGTTGGTAACAGGATTAATAATAAGTTCTGAGTTACATAAAAAGTTAAACACAAATACCACCAATATTGCAATTAACTCCACCTAATAACTATTGTGTTTCTTCATATATTTTGATAATTTTGTTTATGTGTCATAATTATTGCCCAAGTCTACACAAAAGGCATATACGTCTCTAACTTTAAATGAATAAACTAATGAAAAGGTAGCCAACAGTACTCATCTTCAAAATTTGGACTACTCTAATCGAACAGTAGAATTTTATGGACACTATCATAATGCACCCACAGTTTCAAAACGCGGAACGTATTTTATTTTTTGCAAAACATGACGTGAACCATGAACCTGGGTTGTCGACTCCATAGTCTGGCAGATTGACCATTAGTCCACTCCCGATCCGTCACCAGTTGGAAAATAAATTGTAATTTTAGGATTAAACAAAGCAAATTCTTTGGCTTTCTTTGAAATAGTAAGTAAAAATTATAGATAAAAAAAGCTACGTTAGTATTTTTTTACATCGTCGACAAAAAACAATAAAATCTGCAGTACAGATAATAAACATAGTGTGGCTACGGGCGTCAAGCGTGTGGAAACACATTGGTCCATTGAGCGATTTGATCAGCCAGGACTCACCTACGCCTGTTCAGAAAAAAAAACGAAACAGGACGTTGACTGCAAAAAGGAAAAAAAGAAAAAAAACAAGATTCGCTTTACCACCGCATATGTATGGAGGCCTTATTTCAGTTTCTTAACCCTCTGGCTGCAAAATTGGATTGTAGTGCTTTAAACATTAATTTATGATCTGTTTTGCTATGTATAAAACACTGATAACACTACATAAATAATTTAGAAACATATGTTTTAAAAGTCAGTAGGCTACCCATCAATAATTATGTAAGGTTTAAGTATAAGATTCCCAAAATGAGTTATTTTTTTCCACTTTAACATATTATTTTTGTTCAATGTGGAAAAGTAGCTTGCATTATTTTTTATGACTCATACTATTCTAACATTCACAATCAAGTTATATTTTCCATCATGTATGAGCGATATTATTTTACTACTCAAAACTGGAAATAACTCAAGAAGGTTGTTTTATCTAAGTCATTAGAATTTGTTTCATCTCACTTTATTTTTGATGTGACGTTGTCGTGTTTTGAAAGACCAGCATGGATGCATATGATAATACCTTTCCTCAGATTTTTTTCACCTGTTTACACACGTAAACTGAGGAAGTAACATACATGTTAATTAATTGAGGAATCAATATATTAGACTTTATTGATAGTTGATCAACCGTAACGCCCTTTCCAGTGACCCTTACTAAAATAGATTAGCAGATGTTAGTAAGCTGATGGGTTTACTTTCCTACGTTAAGAATTGTATAAAATTTGAAATTAACGTTTAGCATTAAGTTTAAGGACAAATTAATATCAGTTACTTCTTAATAAATATTCGCAGCAACTACTACTGCAAGTTAAAATTTTGGCTCATTTATATTCCAGAATCTTGATGTCCTTCAAAATTTGACTGATATTCTTCCAAATTTTACAAAATAATTAGCATTTTGTGATTGTATTTTCATAATACTTAATACCAAAACAGGTGTTAATTTTTACATATTGCCCCGCATATAAATGTTTTTTACGTAAAAGTCTATAGCTTAGTTAAAAAGAAAAAAAAATCGTTCAAAAAGAAGCTTTTATAAATAATACAACTGTAAAAACAGAACAAGTAGTATATAACCAATCATTTGGATAGTAATTATATTTTTAGACGTGTGTTACGGCTTTGCCGCACGTTATCTACCAGGACAAAGTATTAAGCAGACTTCAGGTATATTCGAAATGATTCACGCTGTGTTGATATGATATGAATAGCTGTTAAATGAAAGTCAGCGGTGGGTGGTATATTGGAAGTTTTGGGTATGCCATAATGATGTTTTGTGAATAAAAAATTGAACGGTATTGCCGGTGAATCGGCAATACCAGCATTTTTCTATATGGCTGTACTAGCAATGTAAGCAATGTTCACAATACTGCGGGAGTACACGATCTTTTCATATTCGATATTTACACAGTGGGGATCGTGCAGATAACAGAAGTTGGAAAACATTTCATTTTACAGTCGACCCTAAGATACCTTTTAATGTACAGATAATACGTGGGTATTAACACAATAGTAACGTCAGTTGTATTTACCATTATCTTTGCCACTTTGTTTTTCTGGACGAGTGCTTATATTCTACACTTGTAAATATAAGCATTTATCACCATTTTGTATCAATCACATTGTTTATTTCTGAGACACAAGAATGTAAGACGAATTCGAAATTATATATATATATATACATACACCTTTGGCAACTAATCAATGTAGAAAACAGAATATCAATTCGAATTAAATTACATCTATGAAATTTATGGGTACGAACGTCAGATAACTAAACATAATTAACATAGAAGTTGTGTGAACTGCTGTTAAACTTGCATTTCACACAGTAAACGTCCAAAAACAAGGACACAAACATAATTTTTTTCGATATAAATATCATTAAGTAAATATCCCATAAAGCTTTCTGTTTGTTGTGGTATTGGCGCCAAGTAAGCTCTGTGCAAAGCTGTTGGTCAGTACAGCTAGTTGATCCCATAATCCTCTCTAACTCTCTATAAAACAAGGTTGAATCCATTATAAAGAAACACAGCTGGAACAGGAAAGCATACAGAATCTTGTCTTCAAAAAATAACTCACTAAATAAAGCGTTAGTAAGACGTTAAAGACAAAACTATGATCACACATTATCGTTATGAATTCGTATCAATGAACTAAATTCATTAAATATCAAGATGACCTACTGCACGCCTTGATATTCAAACACTATCATAAAGTGGTTACAGGAAAAACTGAGCTAATTTACTAATTCAAGTTTTGCATTAAATGATTTTACATTTACTATATCTTTGTTAGTTGTATTCCTTAAGTGATATTCAACTATAAGTAAATATTACTATACCACCTATTAGACCAGTATACACCTAATTAGACTAACAATAATACTAATATACAGGTAATTAAGAAATTATCAAAGTCTAACAAATATACTCCCCATCGAGAAATAATCATACTCAGTCTTATATACTTCTAGTCTAATATGCTTCCAATCATAGAGTGAATAAAGTCAAAGTAATTAAGATTCATAAAGCATTTTAAATTATCAAATTCTGATTGGCAGTTATTTTAATTAGAATTTCGATTTAATTTTAATTTTCTACATATCATTACTGGGGAAAATTGTTATATGTAATGGAAATTTCAACAGAATTTCCTTTCGTAGAATTTTATTCCTTTTCTATCAATAATAATTTCAAGAGACATTTGATTGTTGGAATACAGTAGAGCAGTTTATTTATCAGAGAGTTGGTCAAAAATTCAAGTGGTTTAATGAAATAAATTTATCACAAATAACAAATTCGTTCGCAGTTCGTGTTCTGAAGAAAATTTGACTTCATGGTCAAAGTCTTCTATGAATACAGATAAATATTTCTCAATGAAATATTTTATTAATCACAATTCAGATGCAGTCATTAGTCAAGGTAGCTTTAGTCTATCAAACCACATATTTTAGCATTGCAAGTTCGTAAAGGTATTGCTGACCTACTATAAACTACCCTTCTTGAAAGAAAGTGTTTTCAATATGAAGAATATTACTACAAAACAGTCAAATTATTATTACATTGCAATCTTTAATTTTTGTGCTTGCAGAAACCCAAGCGTTTTGAATAATTTACGATAGAACATGTATTTTACGTGCATTTCAAAATTAAAGCGTATGTAAATTATTGTGCGTTAATTAACATTTAGGGTAGATCAGTAAAAAGAAATATACGAAATACAAATTATATATCGGAAATAAAGGGAAAATTAGTGTGATTACCAAACCTAACTTATGATTTTACAAAGTTTCTGAGTACGATGTATTTTATCTGTTAGTAATTAATTACTCGAAATATTAAATCACAAACAAGACATATTCGCAAAACCACAGTTGACATATACAATCCCTTCATACTGTTTTTGATTATCAAGAAATCAGTTATTTGTTTGCAAATTCTAATTGCTATTAAATACGTTGAATGTTTTCATTGTAAAATATATATTTGATGCATGAATTTTATTTCGTCACTTTAGAAAATAAATTCAATATATCAAACGAACACAATCAACCTAGAAGATGTATGAGACAGAGGGCAGACTATAAGATTAGCGTCACCTACTTTGTTTGAACGGTGAATATAAAACGGTTTTTGTAAGTCTTAGATTGTATCATTTATGTCATTATAGAATTCTGTTTTGGTTTTTGGTAGAAAGAAGAGAAGGTATTATAACTCGAGTTTTCTTTGTTTTTTTTTAGTTTATCTGAATGGTATGAATAAAACCACGTAACTTTTCTTTTTAAATTAAGTGTGTTATCGTTCTCCTTCTCATTAAAACTTCTTAAATAACACTCTATATTATGTTTTAATCTGAGCTTTACTATTCAGGTTGTTTGAGTAGAAAAGCAACAATCACCCGAGTAAACAATAGGAGAAGCTTACTAACGACGTGTGTAATAAGATTAACAAAAAATCAAATAAATCATACGCCTGATCATATACATTTTGTCTCATCTAGTTGGAGTGGTGAAACTAGCAATTACTTTAGTAAATCATAAGAAAAAGCGTGAAATCAATTCATTGAGTCGTAATAACAAGAACACATGAATGCCATGATTGTATTCAACGTTAGAGAAAACATCACAACATGATTACATGGCATTAAATGTGATTCTAATTTCTTCTTTTGTAATGTGCTTTCGTTGCATAATATAGAGTAATTTAAGTTTTAATTTCTAAAGGAATACACGAAAGATGATTCAAAACGCGTTTAGGTATAACAATTTCTGTGGAAACTTATGTAATATCATAAATAAAATTCACCATGACGAGTTGAGATCAGTCTAAAATATAGAAAACTTTTAACCTGATTTACATTTAGATATGTCTTTGATGCTTTAAATCAATGTATACAGTTTCATCACAAATAATGCTTCTGACTTTCTTTCAAAACACTAAATGAAAGCTACACTGCTGGATGAAATAAGACAATATCGAATATTTTATGTTCCAGCATGTTTGTAAAAATAAATATAACCTTTAAGGTGTACTCTAACATTTGAACATCCTAAATGAGGAAACATTAACTGAGGCAGTAAAGGAAAAATATGATAGGAAATGGCTTCCCATCAAGCAAGCTCAATTTTCGTTAAACTGATTACACAAGTTTTTAGCCCACTTCGTGCTCAACGATCGAAGTTCGTGCTATGTTCTTGTGTGAAATTACATGGATTATGTAAATTACATGAGTGTTTCAATCTCAGTGATTGCACGTCCTAATATATATTCGAATATAAAAAAAATTCATTTTATACATTAAATTATATTTCACATTGAGATAGATAATTTTCATAACTTCATAGCTCATACGTATTTTTGTTTTCTTTACATAAAATTATGATATAGGTTTTACAGAATAAGTATTCTATAAAGTTGGGTATCCAGATGAATTACAGTGGAATCTATGGGAAGTATAATAAGTATTATAACAATTAATGCAACTCAACTGTCAGAGAATCATATTTAAATTTCAAATTAAATTACATTCGCTAGGATTTGGGCAAAATACGTATAGCAGGATATAACTGCATAAGTCACAAGAGTTTTACAAACACTGTACTGTCTAAATACATCACACAATTAATTTGATGACTGAGGTAACAACGGTCCATAAAACCAGGAGCCCAACAAACCATAAGAAAAGTGTAGGTATAATTTCTACCAATGGTGGTTGGATCAGTCATTGAGTTAATGCCATTTTTATGTTTGATAATAGAGTATGCCATGAACACAGTGACATCATGTACGATCAAGCATTCTTAAACGGCCTTACACTTAAATCATTAGTGACATTCAATTTCTTCTACATATCTTCATACTACTGATCTGTTCACAGCCCTTGAAATAAGGTACTTGATTCGTAGTGATTTTATATAGCTGTTTATGTAATGGGATATACAATTTTTGTAAAGTCTTTGATACGTAGTTGAAATACAGCTCACTTATATAACCAACGATCGAAGCTCATATTCTGTTCTTTTCTTTACGCTTTCGGAATTGGAGATGTAGTGGTACTGTGGTCATCTTCTGGTTAAGAGCGATTTTACTTAGCTTAATGACAAGATATTCTAGAATTATTTTTTATCAAAAAATGGTGAAAAATTTATATTCCCTTGTACAAAACCCTGATTAAAATATATTGGCGAAGATATAGTCTGAAGATTTTCGTGTTATGTTTGTTTTTGAATTTCGCGCAAAGCTACACGAGGGCTATCTGCGCTAGCCGTCCCTAATTTAGCAGTGTAAGACAGCTAGTCATCACCACCCACTCTTGGGCTACTCTTTTACCAACGAATAGTGGGATTGACCGTCACATTATAAGGTCCCAACGGCTGAAAGGGCGAGCATGTTTGGTGGGACGGGGATTCGAACCCGCGACCCTCAGATTGCGATTCGAGCGCCTTATCCACCTGGCCATGCCAGGCCTTCGTGTTATCTATTAATAACAAAAGAAAAATATCTAAAAATTATGGAAGCGCTTTACGGTGTTCGAGTGTTTTCAGTTAATAACTTTTCCTATTACTGAAAATAACTGAAAAATAATTTAGTTGTAATTTTTAATTATGGTTAAACTTGGCTTGTTTTATGTTTGGTTTGTTTCAAAGTTTTAATATTAAGATCCGTTCCTCTATTTCATGTATTGTTCGAAAGTTGTATTATCTATGTATTTGATTCATTTATGTTATACACCACTCATAGATGACTAAATGTAACGCTCGTATACGTGTGCAACACCATACATATGTATATTCATGCACTTAAATTGCTATATACATATAAATCTGAACATTACGTATCACCATATATATTAGTATTTCAAAACAGACTTCTTACTTTTACGCTATTAGTCTTGACAAGAACAGTATTGTAGCCTACCGCCATCTGTGAACCGCTAACCTCAACATGTTTTCTCAGTATCAAATATATATATATATAATAACTGATATAATTTAGCCAAACAAAGACTTTTTTCACTTAAATATATTCTGGTGAGTATTAGTATTTGTGCTATTGTTACAATTTATAACAGACAATAAAACAATCTAGACTAGGTACAGTATTCTACAGCACTGCAATATGTTGGCTGCTGGTTATCCTTCAGCAAAGCCTAAGCTCAGTATAATGCATTCTCTTCAGGAGTTTGGTTTGCACCAAGGTACAGCCACTACAGGCTTTTTCTTCTCCTATGACTTATTCAAAGTTAGAAACTCCAACTGAGAGTACGATGTAGCAGACATATTCATGGTCCTTACACTAGGAAAAGCTAATATTAGGTTCCTCTTCCTGGTGAACACACCCTTGACACCTCGCATATAGGCTCTGCACAATGTCACATTTTTTTCGGACTGATGGTCACTCTGTCAACATATATTCTATCGATTATCCCTGTTTTACTAGTAAGTAAAACAAGTTATGCTGGTGGATCAGCTCTCTTAGTTGGTCTTGGGTTGAGTCAACAACATGTGGAGTTGATCTGCTCTGGCTGGTAAGGCCCTGAGAATCCTGTAGATACTGCCTCATTTTGTCTCAGACTTGACATTATGCAGGTAATCATGATGACCCTCACTTTCTGCGCTTTCTCAGACTTGCCACTATGCAGATAACTATGATGACCCTCACTTGCTGCGCTTTCTGTACACTGATATATATATATATATCATCAAGGGGAGAACTTGACTGGAAATTCTTGGTGTACTAGGCTCTAATACTTTTTCTTCCGGAGTCTGTGGCTTCAAGTAGAATGATATCATGAGCACTAAAGCACCAATGGAATTGAAATGTACAGGAGGGGACTACTCTGAACCCTCTCTGATAGCTGTTTCACTTCTTCTTGTTATAAGTTCTTCAACTCTACTTTCTCCTTTCTATCTATTTTGTGGTATTCTAAGGTACACTGGTTTCACAAACCTGAATTATCTGACTTTTACTTGTGAAAAAGAAAGAGAGTGGACACAATGTAAAACACAGAGGAAACTGTCTTTATTCATTTCACAAACACAATCAGTATGAGTGTATTTTCAGAGGAAGATGCCTTTGCTCGAGTTTCCAGATGTGTTTGGGAAGAAAGGAACTTAAAAAGCTGAAAAAACATAACATTATGTACACAAACTATAATACTATTCTTCTCAAGATGTGTGTGCAATACCTAAATTACATTTGTTTTTAAATTAACAGAAGGTGAGTTTGTAATATCAAGGTATCTTTGACCTACCAATGAAGAGAATAGCTATTATTTTCATACAATTTATCAAACTTTACAGAAATATTTCCAACAAGAAGATGCAAATGGTACCATAGGTGACTAACCAAAGACAATAGGTAACTACAGTGAAAGGAATTTAGCTGCTTCCTGTATATACTTGGGTTCATGAAAATTTTGAAAACATCTATGATAACTTTATAATTAAATATACGATGTAAGCAATACCTACAATGCTCGCATGTTACATCCCCCCCTTCTTTAGTCTTGAGACCATCCCTAATTTAATTTTTTGAAATACAATTGAGTAAACTTTTGGATTTATCACCAGTGTAACTTGGAAGGTTTGTACTATGAGATATGTATGCCATGAATATTATATTATGGCGAGTTTCAGGACATTTGCGTGCTCCTTATTCTGGTAATTTAGAATAGGTTATGGACAGCTTTGTGAAATTCTGATGCATTCCTGGTTAAGGCCTTTTATCATATCTGTTTTCCTCTTGCACGGAAATTATGCTTTCTGACTGGTTTCATTTTCATTAGTATAATCCACAAATTAGTTATTTCTGCTCTTGTGTCTCTGTTGAATGTTGTCTTGTGTTTTCTGATATGTAGTGTTTCTCTGTTGTTTAGAATAATTAGTTTGATGATGTTGACTGGATATCTGTCGATGTTAGTTGGGTTTATGTTGATACTAGCTGGTAGATAATCATCACAATAGTGGACTGCAATGTCTGGGGGCAGAAATATTTTGTCTTCTTTATGTTGCATACTGAATTTTATGTTGTATAGTCTGGAATGGATGCGGATTAATAGTTATTCAATTGCTTGAGAGCCATGAGGTCAGATGACAAAATTTAAGAGGAGAAAGTATTGCCATAAAAATATAGCTATGTCATGGCATGGATATTGTATTGTGCTAATGATGGGTTGTATTGTTACTTTAGGATTATAATATTTCGGGAATAAACAAATATACAATAGGAAAAAACCTTAAATAAAACAATGATATAAAATAAAGAAAAATATTAATTATGAAAAATTGTTTAAAATATAAAACACAATATGTATATGATGCCACAATTGCTAATTTAACAATCTTTCAATGTAGATTGAGCAGTAAACAGTTGGGTTTAGCTGCACGGGATGTACTGCAAGTAACCCTTGGACCTGGGACATTGGCAGAGGAAGCTAATGTATTCCTGGGCGATTTTGATCTAAAGATAGAGTTGTGGAAATGGAGAAAATGTCAGATCCCTAAACTCAAGGTAAGGCTGTCAGAAGGGTCAGGTGAAATTGATATGTTGGTACATCCCTCCACGAACTTCAGTCACTGCAAAGTATCTCCAGAGGTTTTGGTACTCTAAGGAGCACCTATCACCAAGAACAAATTCACTTCAATGCATTTAAACGGGTCGTCTAGCAAGCGAAATGAACTTCTGGCAAATTTACAGTCAAACGCAAGAGAGCCAAAAAGAGACTAAATAACATAAAAGTCAAGAAAGAAAGATGTGTGGTCATATGAATTCTAAATGGTCAGAAGTTCAGCCGTAAGTCTAGATTTGAATGTGTATTATTGATATTAATAAAAACGTTTCTATTATTTATAACGATGCTAAAACTATTAATGATACGAGAAAACATATCGGTTTATGGGCTACCTAAAGAATGCTTTCGTAACTCCCATTCTCAGTTCTTTTGATGTTATCTTCGAATATATAATTTAAAAATTACATTTTATTTAGTTCTACTCGCTTTCCCTCTGAATTCTTAGTTTCAATATATATGATGTTAATTTTAATCGCAACAACAACGATCCTTACTCTAGAGTTGATTAATTGCACAAAATATAAAATATTACTAGTGGTTTACAACGTTAACATCTTACACAATAAATAATTATAAACATGGACTTGCCCTAAAATGACTCTACATATGTTTCAGTGTCTATGACACCATCTTCACTCGAAACATCTCTTTTATGCCACCCATCGGCTTCTAATACAGTAATGTTTCTAGTTCTCATGTTTGATATTCATTTCATATAGACTTAACGTATATCTTATATATACACAGAAGAAATGATTGAAGGTTTCTGGCAATGCTAGAGGTTCTTCTGCCAAAATTATTTTGTACCTTTTTTAAAGCTGTTATTTCAATGTTAATTTGATATGACTTTATGGCTACTTTAACTATGTCACAAAGTAAATTACTGGAAATTCAGAAACTTCAGAATAAAGTCTTCAGAATTCATATTTACACATTCTTTACAAAGAGGTTAAGAATATTTTTACAAAAACAAAAATTAAAATATCTCTCACTCACTCTGTCAAGGAAATCGTCTACTCTATCTCTGGCTGACACATGCACACATCTGCTTACAACACAATTATAAACTATTAAGTTTCCTTCTTGTTGTTTGACTTTTTCCTCTTCTTTACTGTGAACCCCTCTAACCTGACTCTCGTTCTTTTTTAGTTAGTGGGTGTGGTGGCGTTCCGCTTAACATTGTTTCATTGATGTCATCTAGAACAAACCTAGCTTTTGTTCAGAAGTTCTGACACAAGACTTTTAAACATTTCAATAAAACTAGTTTACCTTAAATAGTAAAACTCAGAGGAGGTTTTTTCTTAATCATGAGAATAGGGTAACAGTCTTTATTCTAAGGAACCACCTTTATTGTAAAAATTGTGTTGATAATTGAAAAATGAATAAAAGATTTGATATATGAATTTATTTATATTCTATTTAAGATAATTTTAGCATTTTTCTTTATTTTAGTTTTTACTCTACAGTTGACAAATGCTCAAAACTTAAATTGTGGAGTTACTTGATTGTTGTCTATAATTTCAGTGATAAGATTTTTCAAGACAACAACAATGCTTTCCAAGTTATCAAATTTTTTATTTTAAATTATAGACTTCCTGTTTAAACAAATTTATTAGTATTCGTAGGAAGATAACTTCTATATGTTTGGCTGGTGATTAGGGCACTCGACTTACAATTTGCTGATCGCGGGAACAAAACCCGATGCCAAATATCCTCACTCTTTCAGTTCTGCTGGTCTGTTAATCCTGCTATATTTAGTAAAAAGAGAAACCCAAGGAAAATAGCCTTAGTAACTTTGCCATAAATAAAAGAAACAAACAAACCTATAAGCTCAAAAGATAATTAACATAAACCTATTTATTCATACTTGTGATAAAAGTACTACACAACTGCATTCAAAATCAAGTCAAGGCTTATCTGTTATTTTTTATTAGTACTTTTAGCATCAATCAAGGCTTAACATTAGAGTCTGTACAAGAGATATTCCGCTTTTGTCTGGCGTGACGTGGATAGATAATGTAATCTAAGTCTTGATGAAATGTTGCCATGATTACTATGCCTTAAATTAAGTCTTTATAATGAAATGAAATTAAACAGAACTTCTAAAATGCAGACATAATTTACTTGTTAGCAAATAAAAACTAAGTGTGTGCTTAGAATTTTTTAAATCACGTACTAAGAGTGACGGTTAAATCCTACTCGGTCAGACAAGAATAGCCTAAGAGTTAGCTATGGATGCTGTTGACTAGTTTTCTTCCGTCTTTTCTTTAATCGAGTCAACAGTATTTTCGAAACTGTTTAAAACAGTAGCTGTTTGTATAAGGTGAAACGATTGCATATAAAGTCTGATATAGTTCTTATTACAAATTAGTTATAGAAATCTAAGTAAAAATTAACAGTATTAATCTCTTGTCAAAGTATATTTCAAAATATTTCAAGCTACACAAGGGCGATATACACATAGTCGTCTCTAAATTCGGACTTGATGGCGGTAAACAATTCTTTATTTTGTAGTTGACAGGAAACACTAATGTTGCTACCTGATCAAAAATATTATTCTTGGTTAAGACTTTCTACTTTCCCCGTGTTTTCGATATTTGAAGTGCTATTTTTACTTTATGTCCTGAGTATGGTCGGTTGAAGATTATTATTTTTTCAATGGCGTTTGCTCGATTATAAAGCCTTCTATATGCGAAGGTAATTATAATTGGGTTTTTATATGACAAGAGAATTGAGCATCTGTGAAAAATCAAAAACTTCAATTATCATCCTAATGAGATAAAACAGTATTACATGATTCTAGCTATTATTTCATTCTTAGTTTTCACCTTTAACTTTTGTGCATTATTTATGATGAATGATACGAGGCATTATATTTTTCTTACCCTAAGATATACTATCAGTTCCATATTACTCATATTTTAATCACGGTTACGGAAGTGAGTCATTCTTTGTTTGTGATGTAAATCAATTTGAGAAACACCTTAATATTAGTAATATTTAGAAAGGATGTAATTACAAGTAGCATTATTTATATTCTGAATGAAGAAGAATCCTAGAAATAGAAATCTTCAGGTTTCATATGTTATTTGGGCTACAAAGTCGTAAAATGTTCCATAAAGGAACTTATAAATTAGATCAGCATTACTTACTTTTAAGTTTGTAAGGTTCTGATATTAACACACTGGCTGACACATATTAAATTAATTATAAATAAAATTAAACATTCAAAATGTGGCGAGGAGCAGTCACAGTGTCCCAAACTCATAAACCACAAGAGAAATTTGGCTTTGAAACATAACTGTCTGTGACTCACCGGTGTGTCACGCGGTCCATAACTAAAGGTCAGTTGTGGCCCACCGGTGGGGCACATGGCAGCTAACGTTTCAATATTGTCATATTCCCAATTGTTGAAACTATGTTAAGTTAGTTCTGAATTTTGAAATGAAATCACTGTCTTTTACAATATGTATATATATATGGAATTTTACTAGATACGTGATATCACACAATGTATGAATATTAATTTAATTGGATGATATTTTTTCAATGTTAAAGATTTTTGTACAGTATATGAATGTAATCTGATCTGAGTCAGACGAAAATAATAAAGTTATGACTAAGAGTTTATTTGAATTCAAGTGTTTAAGATGAGCAGATTCTGCTCCTTAAAATGTTTACATTAACCAACTCCCAATACACTCAGAATCAATAATTAACACATTAGTAATGCGTAAAAGGACAGAAAAGTCAACACTCGAGTACCAAAAATGTTTTCTTTAAAAGTTTTAGGAAACTAAGTATCTATTTGTTGACTTATTTTTTATCATATTATTAACAATAATAACAGATCTGCTAACAATCTATCTAGTTTAAATTCTCTAATGACTTGGATCATTCTGTTGGTTTTACTTTACATTCATATTTTTACTACTGCAATATAGAGCAAACTTCATATGCAACTCTTTGTTTTATCATTAACAGGAAAAACGTTAACTTTTTCGTTGATTCATATCATATACATTATCCTTTTAATTATATACTCATGGTACTTATATTTCCAAACGTTTAGCTACCAACAAATATGTTAGACTGTACAAGATACCATAAACAACATAGCACAGTCAAACATATATGTTTATATGATTTTTGTATCGTAATAACTAGAATAACATGTAAGCACACCACTTACTAAGTAAAATACCCTTTTATTACGTAGCAACTATGTAGTTAAAGAAGATAAATGATGAATCACCTGGTACGGTGACAACAGCTATATAAGAAAAACAGAATTGTTAGTATTATTATTCAATATTTCATGTTTAATTTTGGAGGAATAAATTTTTCATTCTCTATAAAATAAACTTCAGGTATAAAACCACATATATATTTTACGTATGTCTCAGAGGGTTCCTACATTGTTATCAGCGTTACAATAATATATTGTGCTAACAATGGCCTAATGACTTCTTGTATATTGCACATACCAGCGCGTATATAACTAATACTTATGACCATAATTATCATTTATAAAAGGATCAATTCAAGTCTACCATTTAAGATAATAGAAATTTGTTTCAAAATTTAATATTACCGCATCATTATTTGATTTATAGGTTACTCATAGGTTGTTCTACTTTATGGATATTTAACTGAATAACGCTTGTTTGAATTTGAGGTTGTAGTTCTCTTGGAAGAAAAGATAACACATTAACCATCACTGCATCAATAGATGAACATAAAGTATCATCCATTATTCCCACATTTTATATCTGCTTGTTTTGGAACATTTACACTCAGCGTTATATTGGAAAGTAAACACAGGCACAGTGTGCTTACCACAAACTAGGAAATAGTCTTCCAACGGTTAGCAGATGGTGCTGACTTTGCATCCATAGCTAAAGTGGTTGTACCATGTACTGGAACTTACGTAAACATTATTTTATACTGTCTTCAAATCCGAGACTTGGCATCATGCCAACTCTAGTAAGCTTGCTGATCGTCCACATGCTCGCTTGAGAATAGTTAGGGTTAGCGAATGTATGCATAATAAATAATTACTAGATTTGCTACTTAGCTTCTTTCTTCTGGGCTCTTATTTGATAACCTTGTTGAAAGGCAAACGGAAGGTTTGAGTAGCTTTGAGACAACATACCTATCACTGGACATTTTACACTGAATTTTCAGCATTCCCTGAAGCCTGAAAACCGTAAGTATAACGAAGCATCGTTGAACAGAAACTCTAGAGAAGGTACGTAGAACTGTTCAAGTTTGATGATTTATTTTCACTACAGATTTCCTTTGTGGATGTCGTATTTAAGGAGTCAACTCACTTCTTTACTCAGGCAACACGTTTGGGAGCTCAGAATGCACAAAACAGAGCTTTTAGCAGTGAATGACAATTGCTGCTTTGGTACTAGATTTGTTTGTAAATTAGACAAAACAATTTAAAATGAGTTTGAAACAGATAGGTTATCTTTTTGTTGTTGATTTTTAAATTATTAATATTTTCTTTTCATTATGTGATGTATTAATTTTTTTTTATATTAAAAGTCATCAATATCAAAATTTGTCATCTTATTAACTTCTCAGAATATAGTTGTCCTTAAGCTTTATTTCTGTAATTAACAGTCTGTTCGTCATAAGTACTGTAATGAGTAATGTTTTAGTTATGCACTGTGACAGTAAGAGACCGTTAGCTAAATATAAACGTAACTAACTTTAAGAAAGTCCAAGATAATGTTACTTATCTGCTTGTTTGTTAATTTTCAGTAGAAATTCTTTCCGGGGAACTTCAGCGATATAAGTCCTTCCTTGATTAAACTAGTTTATTCTTTTTCGATACAAACTTTTATACACAGTAATTCCACAGTCAGTACGTTTCTCGTCACTTTAAACTTAACAACTTTTATGATTTACGCTATAACTCACAGCGATTTGCAATCTCGAAAACACACACTAGCTCGAAACATAATCGTAAATTATCCGGAACTTTCTTCATTCAATCCCGCTGGCTTTCCCTGCCAGGCTTATATACTAAGAAAGAGAGCGTCTTGAACAAACTCGGTCTTCCCCGATAATTCGTGATCATTCGAGAAATTTATCTCGTGTTACCAGCGTCACGTGACTTCCGCTGTCGTAACAATAACTTTATTAATGTACATCTATGGGTATATTTGGTCATTTTCATGTAAAAGTCACAGTCCTAGTAAAGGTAACAGGTTTAGCTTTGTACAGGAATCTGTAGACTACTTAAACACATACTTGATTTATCACGAGTATAATTATTCTGTCGTCATATTTATTGGTTGAAAAAACCCGCCGAAAGGTTGAATGTTGCGGAATGAAATTTAACTAATTCTAGCTTCAACGAATTATTTTATAACAATCCCGATCACAATCATTTTTTTATATTTCTCAGTATCAACTTTGAAATATATGGTGTGATATAGTAAATATACGCATATTTGTGACAAAACTAATAAGGCTATTATTGAGCTACTGCCTGGGGAGGGGGGGTAGCTAGTCAGCAGCACCCTACCACCCACCATCCGCGCTAAGGGGTTGACTTTCATTCTTATAATGTGTCAGGAATATTTTGTGGTATCGAACAGATTCAGACACTGCTTGCCAGCTAAGAAATCCAGAACTCTACCACAGGCCCAACCCGGGCCCGATTAATTTTTAATTGCAATTTGAATTGAAAATCAAATTGTGTAAGAAAAACAGATACATAAATGTACGCATACTTTTCTGTTGTTCAAAGCATAACCTTTCCACTGCTTAAATAGCTATATATTAAAGAGTTTAAAACAAAGTCACGGCTCTGTTTTAACGTAACCCTTTGAAATGAAATACATTTATTAATTACTAATGTTCGTTTTGGAAATGTTTTTTTTTTCCCATCAAGCATACATAAAATAGTAATAAAAATAAGTTTGAACTATGATACTTTTCTTTCATGATAATACTATATAAATACTTTTATTAATAAAACTTAATTATTAGAAAAATGTATTAGGTAAATACTTCACTATTGAGAATAACACTGATATATATATATGTGTGTGTGTGTGTAAAGCAGGCAAAACAACCACTTTAGCATATTTGTAAGTTATTAAGTCTTTCAACATACATAATATTATATGTCGCGAGACTTAATAATCTACAAATCTGCACTAGAGCGACTATTTTGTCAACCTTACGCATAGTTTATGATCTAAATGCATTAGGAAAGTTTAATTTATAGTATATTTACACCCCCCCCCCCTGCCTGCGGACTTACAACGCTAGGAACGTAGTGAGCAGAGCACAGAAAGCCCTTTGTGTAGTTTTGTGCTTAAATTAAAACAAACAAACAAGTTTATATAACTGTGTTATAATATCATTCGGAATACATCTTGCCATTACCCTCTCTTCATGCTACTATTAAGAAACTTGTTACACACATGTGCTTAAAACGTAAACTATTCTCAACGTTTTGCAACTTAACAAACGAAATATATGCGTCTGTTACATAAAAGATTTCCCCTCTTTTCGTATAATTAAAATAAACAAGATTGTTACTCGAACGTATTTTAGAACGGTTTTAATTTAACAATTAAGATGCTAGATAGTATCATGTACAGTCTACCAAGATACAGTCTTTGTGACTTTATTTTTAGGGTTCCTTCTGTTGTCATTCGTGTTTATAGAGGTGATTGTTTTTTTTTTTATCACCACCCGAAGCTTTATCTTGGAACTGTAATAAACATATACATAATGTGTCTGAATATACGTTCAGACACATTTTTTAATCATATCTTAAAGACAAAAAAAAATGTACAGGCTAAATAAAGCCAAATTAATTATCGAGACCTAATACAATATATAAATGAAGCTATAAAATAATATTTAGAATTTGTTTAAACATCCACTTTGCTACAACAATTTGTTAAAGTACAAACATTTAGTTGATAGAAACATTGACAAAAGACTAACATAAGGATGTTTGTACATAGATTGATTTATTATGACCCGTGTTCTTTTCGCGCGTTATCTAAAGCAAAAAACAAAAATAGGTTAGATGATCTCATGAACTACATTTTCTTCCTACGAAACAAAAAGAAAAAGATCAAATACGATTATTCGATCATCCGAATGTTTTACCACTATTTAAGAAAAAAAATGCTGGAGTAGATGGATTGGTCTTCTATAATCCCCGGAATACCATCTCATATAGAGCACAAAAGCCTAGAACGAGTTTTTGTTTGGTTGGAATTAAGCACAACACTACACAATGGGCTATTGGTGCTCTGCCCACCACGGGTATCGAAACCCGATTTCTAGCGTCATAAGTTCGCAGACATACCGCTGAGCCACTGGGGGGGGGGCTAGAACGAATCTTAGTCTACTGTGACATAAAGTATAATCTACTTTATCGTTGTTTCATGCAAAATAAAATTACCAAAGAGAGAAGATGTTGAAAAGTTAAGCTCTTATACATCTCTGAAAATTATTTAATATTAATATTATAATCTGTAGTAATTTGGGTTAAACAAAACAATAATAACTAGATATAGTAAGATTGGTTAATAAAAGTAAGTCGGTAAAAGTTTTAGTGTTATAAATTTTACTAGAACGTTAAAATAGGCTTAGTACATGTAACCGTACTTTAGGCTTAGGTATATTTTAACTTACTGGTAAATGGTAAAACAGGTTAAATAAATCGTTTTTATTAAATGAATACAATCTAAAAAACTAGTTTATTGTTTCTTCATGTTTTAAGGATTAACTTGTTTACTTGAACTGAGATCCATTAGTTTAAATTCAGCCTATAGTTATATGTAGGTTGTAATATAAATCAGGCGAAATACATTGTGTTATTAACATTACGTATACATCAAAGAATAGCTATTGTCACGTCTAATAAAGTTATATATAATTAAAGGTAAACTTTATTATTTTAGTGTGAAGACAAACTAATGACAAAAAACTAATATAATTGGTTTTTAAACGTTAGGCTTAACAGTAACCCTGTTGATAATAGGCTACTGATATTTGGTATTGAATATTTATTTTCAGGCTATAAGTATAAATACAATGGATAAGACTAGTGTAGTAATTAAGCGTTCACAGTTTGTTAGGTGTAATGTGTGAAATGAATTGGTTTCATTTGGGAACTCAGGACAAGCATGTACTTTTAAGGACGTTGGTAATGAAGATATGCAATTTGTATGTAGCGTTTGTAGGTTGGAGGCTATCATAATTAAGTAGAGGCAATAGATAGAGAGAAGTGTAGACTGTGGAAAATGGCAGCAGGATATCAAGAGGAGCTTAAGCTTTTACATGCAAGGAATACATCAGCTAACAATGACTTCCAGGAAGTTAGAGAGAGTACTTTTAGGGCTAAAAGTGGATAATTTAGTTGTAATGAGTCTATTCTATTGAGCAACAAATTTCAGCCTTTGGCTTCTGTTAGACGAGGAACTATTAGAGGAAAGAAAAACAGGGTCATAGAAGGATGTGGATGATAAGGAGGTTATAGTTATAGGTGATTC
>NW_013665836.1:641972-654096 GCF_000517525.1 Limulus polyphemus | reverse complement strand
GAATTAACTGTGGGGATGAAGTTATAAGTAGGTCACTAAGGCTAAATGCTAGGCTTAGGCTAGTATGTAAGGACGTGCAGATTGGTTGGTTGGACTTGTGGGATCAGTTCAGTGGAAGAAGGGAGCTATTTTGGAATGGATGGTTTACAGTTAAATAAGCATGTTTGCTACGGCTATTAACTTAGCTGTAAGGGAAGTGTTAATTAAGACTAGACAGTGGTGAGGGCCAGGATAAACCAAATGCAAAATAATAATAATAATAATAAAAGGCAGAGAAAAGTTTACCATAGGAAATGAGTATAGAAGTAGATATAAGGGTAAGCTTAATTGTTACTATTGTAATGCTACAAGTATAAGAAATAAAATAGGCGACTTTAGAGCACTAGTAGGAATGGTGATTTTGATATAATGGGAATAACTGAAGCATGGTTAAATGTAGATGATTTTGATGGGAGAAACTTTTTTGAAATACAGAGTTACAGGCTGTTTAATAGGGATAGCATACTAAAGAGAGGGAGTGGCTTTATATATGTAAATTGTGAGTTACATTCTGTTGAAGTTGAGGATATCAAAGATAATAGCAAGGAGATTGAATCTATTGGGTTTCTATTAGTCGATATAAGAAGAAAAGGCTTTAGTGGGAATTTGTTACAGACCACCAAATGAAACAGATGAAATTAGTGAGAAACTTTACAATGAGATTAAGATTTCAGTTGTTAATGAAGTCATAATTATATGTGTTTTTCATTTCAGTCATATAGATTTGGAAATACTAGAGTCAAACCGTGATGGAGTAAGGTTTTGGAAACTGTTCAAGATGACTTTCTTTAACATTTAGTCAAGGAACCTTCTAGAAACAATGCTATCTTATATTTATTGTTAACTCGAAATATAGAAATGATCGAGAGGGTGGAAATTGGGAAACATCTGGGTGCAAATGATCATTGCTCTTTTGGGTTCAATGTTTAGGTGTATATGGAGATAAGGAATAATGATATTTTGGTTACAAATTTTGAAGGGATGCGATAAGAATTATCTGTTGTGAATTGGGTAGCTGAGTTATTTGGAGACACTGATCAAATGTGAAAAATTGTTAAATATTCAAGGTAAACATACTCCTTATAGAAAGAAAAGGGTAGCTACAAGTGAAAAATCCAGGTTGGCTCACAAAGAGTATAACAGATAAAAATTAAGAAAAGCATCATAAATTTAAGAAATTTAAATTGACTGGTATGACAGGAGACTTAGAAGATTATAAAAGATCAATAAAGGTAATGCAACAGGAAATTAGGGAAGTTAAAAAAATGTATGAGAAAAAGTTGGCTGAAATTGTAAATATTGACAGTAAATATGTCTTTAAATAGATTAAGGGTAAACAAACTGTTAGGATGGGGGTAGGACCCTTGAGGGATGATAAAAGAAGGCTCGTGTCTGATGATTATGAGATGGCTGAGTTATTAAATTTTGGTTTTTCTTCGGTTTTTACTAACGAAGATTTAAGCAGTATTTCACATCTTTAACAGATGATAGATGGAAACAAGATCGAACAAGATGACTGCATTAAGTTTGAGCTGGTTAAAAAAATGGAAGTTTAAAGAATGATAAGGCGCCTAGGCCAGATAATATTTAACCAAGGGTTTTGAAGGAGGTTAAATATTGGATACGTGAGCCATTTGCTACTAATTTTTGTAAGTTCTTGAATAGTGGGCAGATACCAGCGGATTGGAAATTTGCTAACGTAACTCTTCTTTTCAAAAGAGGTGATAAAAATTGCCCCAGTAATTATAGACCCATCTTACATCAGTTGTGGGAAAAGTTTTGGAAAGCCTGGTAAAAGATGCTTTGCAAAATTATTTAACAAAGATCAGAATTTTATTGGGTAGTCAACATGGTTTCACTAAGGGGAACCTTGCCTGGCAAATCTTTGACATTCTTTGGAAAGGTTACTGCTTACGTAGATGAGGATAAGAGTGTAGATGTATCTGGATTTTCAGAAAACATTTAACAAGGTGCCACATAAAAGTCATGTAAAAAAGTTATCTCTGTAGGTGTGAGGGATAAGTTAGCAAATTGGATAGAAGAGTGGCTGAATGGAAGAAAGCAGAGGATTGTTACAAATGGTGTTCAGTGAAACTGGATTAATGTCACAAGTGTCTTAGGACATTTGCTCTTTTTGATTTATATCAATGACATAGATGAAATAATGGTCAATAAATTACTTAAATTTGCAGATGATATTAAGGTCATGGGTGTTGCTAGCTGTGAAGAGGATGCTACTGATTTACAAAAGGTTTAAATCATTTAGTGAGTTGGGCAAATAAATGTAAAATTGGTTTTAATTACAGTAAATGCAAGATAATGCATGTGATAGGGCAAATAGGATTTTAGGTTATATTTACAGAAATACTGAATACAAGTCTAAAGAAGTTATAATTTCATTGTATAGGTCCCTGGTTTGGCCACATGTTAAATATTGTGTTCAGTCTTGTGCTTCTTACCTTAAGAAATACATTGAATTGTTGGAAAGGGTTCAGAGAAGGATACTAGAATGGTGCCTGGGATGGAGGGGTTGTCTTACGAGGAGAGGTTGAAATCTCTCAAATTGTTTTCTCTTGAAAAAAAAAAGAGATAGAGAAGGCCTGATTGAGATGTGTAAGATTTTAAAGGGAATTGATAGTGTTGATTCATAATCTTTTTTCATACTTAACAGTGAGAATAGTAGGACTAGGGGACACAAGTACAAGTTTTGTCAGGTAAGAGTCATCTTCAGCTAAGACAGTTTTATTTTTCTAATAGGGTGGTTGGCCTTTGGAATGAGTTGCCTTCGGATGTTGTGGAGGCAGTAAATATAAGATAGTTTAAGAGAAAGCTTGATAAGTATATTGTAACGAATTTGTTGTTATGTATTTATTTTCAATATGAACGTTGTTTAGATTAAGTTTACATTTAGAAACATACATAGCTTATTCCGGTAAATATGTATTGTGAAACTCCCGCCTATTCTCCAAAGTTGTAGAAGAGTCTCTAGAATAAGAAATAATAATATATGTTTATACATAAATGTTTAAAATGTAACTTGCATTGTTACGTAAGACTGAAATTTCTAGAATGCCTCCACACAGGTATAAATATAACCAACGCGACGCACCGAAAGAGAATATCAATTATTAGTTTGCCATAGTCAGTGTGCTATAAACTTCGGAAGCTATAACTTATTATTATAACGCTCATCAATTCGGAAAAACTTCAGATATTTGACCAGGAGCCTTTAGAAAGTTCGAACATTACAAATCATTTAACTTCAGCAAATTCACATCGGATATTAATATTTTTACGAAAACATTAGCTAACGTCATCGGTGGAAACTCAATCTCTAATAGGCGTATGATCAGTGAAGACTACAGGGCCAGCTAGCTCCATGCTAAGCGAAACGTACCTACATCAACTCGTAATTAACTCGCTCATCGTGAACCATCGATAAGATATCAAGGAAGTTCCAAACTAGAAAGAATACTTTATATTGGTTGGAAGTTTATGAAACTTTTGTTTATAAATCATTGTTTGTGATAACTATTTGTAATCATTGCTATTGTAAATTGTACTGTTGTGTGTATATTAAAACATACTTGTGTTAAAAAAGGAAACTGTGTACCAATCTTGTTGGTAAACATCATAAATTGACTATATATCGGCTTTTACTAAACTTTTAAATCTAAAGTACAATTAAATTACTAAGTTTAAAGTATCATTTAACTCGGTTACAGTCCATTTGAAATTCTAATACGTAACAGTATGAATCATAAGGGCTGGCTTTAATGTTTTTAAATTTCTTTATTAATAGTTTTAGTTTAGAGGATTAAACAGCCAAGATGGACCAGTAGGTCCCATGTTGACCCAAAACGTTATGTTATGCGAAGAGGCAAGCAAAGCAAATATTTATTTATCGTCAGTCTCCACTCTATATTGCTGGTCAAGTGTAAGTTTTGGCCAAACAAAACTACCCACTCGATCACACTAGCAAGGTTTCTCACCTTTTCTCCCTGTAGTTTTCTGTACTAACTGTTTGTATTCTTTTTACTTAATGTTTAAAAATGGCCAACGTAGATATTTGATTATATAAGCTTTTTATTTTGTCATTTATATAATAGTAGACCGATGCAAGTTTTTTTTATTTCTACGATTCCTGATATTTGACTCTTTGTACCTTAAAATTAGCAACTTATTTTTGTATTGTTCTGTATCAGTGTGGGACTGGGAGTGGCCCAAAGCTAAGGATACAGAACTATGGAGTCACATGTTCCTGGGGTAAAGCTTAGCCCATTGGTCAGCATGTCAGACTATGGATATGCAGGTCAGTAGTTGGTAATCCTTCCATTATTTCAAGAATGAAAATGCATTTCCCATTTTTGAAGCCATGGGTGCGACATAAGAGTGACAGCCAAATTCCACTATTCGATTATAGCAGCCTAAGAATCGGTGGTTAGTACTGATACCATCTTAACTTCCTTATAGTGTGGCCGTGCGCATAATTTCTCAAAAAGTCAAATACACTATATTACCCATAACACATAGGGGCAATAAAAGTGATTAGTGGGATCGATTGAACACTAATGATATTTTCTGTGTGAATTATATTAGTGGGATCAATTGAATACTAATGATATTTTCTGTGTGAATTATATTTTATTAGGGACCATGTGAACAACAAAATATTGGACCTACAAGCATTTTGGGGCATCATAAATATATTATGTTTTAAAAGCCGATGGAGCATCCGTCGATAATTTTATAAGGTTTACATATAAAATGCCCAAAATTATTTATTTGGATCATTTTAAATTCAAAGAAGTTGGATTTAATAGCTTTAAGCTATAAAAGAATAGCATTCGTATTAAAACCTTTAATAAGTCTATAAGCAACAGACTTACACAAAATTGAATGAGAAAGTCATGGTTGTCCAACAGAGATGGCTGAAAAACGTTAGCATTAACCTAAATTTGTGGTTGGAATTTACCTCTGGCAGGTGACATAAACTTAACCGATTAAGCAATTAATTTTTCTGTTTGCCATTAACAGTTATCTCTAACATAGCAGTTATGTCATTATAATGGCCTTGGACTGTTCTTTGTGTCTAAGTATTCCTAAGGACTATAGACGTAACAGCCAGTGTCTCTTCGCAAAAGGCCAACTCTCTAACAATAAGGAGACTTTAGGAAAGCGAACCTAACTTATCGTATAATAAAGTAGGGTTGATGAAGTAGCGATCGTTGGATACTTATACATATTGTTAAGTACCTACTTGATTAAAATCTAAGATGATCTTCAACTGATATCGACAAATTGTGCATCTAGTTAACTGAAGGGTATTAGCCTACATGCATAACCGCTAAACCGTCTCAAATAAACCTTTTTAACACAAATGTATATCCATATGAAATATATATTACATCAGTTAAAAGCTTGATGATAGATATAAACCATCAATACAAAGTAAATATCATTTAACCTACACACTGTGTTAAAATATCACCCTTGTTTCGTTGTCTGAATAACAAGAAATTTTATCACGTGCTTCTTTCAATATATATATGTTTCTGTTAGTATACAAACAACAGAGTAACAACATATAAAATATCAGTATTATGAAAATTGTAAATGAATAATAGGAGTGTTATTAATCCAGAAATTTTAAATTACAAGCATTAACATGTTTGATAACTTATCTCATTAGAATGCAATTAGACCGTTCTATATTTTTATAATAGTTAAGGATTATAGACATACGTGCCATTGGTCGCTTCGCAAAGTGCAAAGTGAGATTTCATACAAAGTTATATATATTTAGAGATATGTGATCATGTTTAGCATGGTATTTTCGAATGTGCTGAACACGAGCTAGTCAGTCCAAATCCTTAAATATATCAAACTTTGATCTTGTAAATATGATTATGTTCTAATAGTATTTGGAGGTAATAAAACTTTAGAAGAAAGCTAAAGGCTACCATTTTATGATAGCTTATTAATGAACAAAATTCATTAAAATACCTAGAAGATTTCCTGCACGTTTAGATAATCAAACACTGTCAAGAAGAGGTCAAAATAAAAACTTAGCTGATTTGATTATTATGTTTCATACACTTTAGTACTACTTGTAGTAGCGTTGGTAACATGTATATGTAAATTCGAACGATCTTTTAAGATACAGAGTTATGAGCCGGGGTGTTCTAGGAATTAGAGTGCATGGGCTGAAAATCCGAGGACTTTTTGGTTCGCGGATCGTGATCGGAGAAACGTTTTCTGTACATTGAGACTGTAGGTGTGGTGTAAAAGTGACGGACAAATTCCGATATTCGGCTCAGACTGCAGTAGCCCAAGCGTTGGTAGTGGATATAAACTGTGTTCCCTCTAGTATATCAGTTCAAAATTAGAGACATGTATGCACAGATAGTACTATGTATAGCTTTCGCGAAAATTCTGAAATCATCAAACATTGGTTTATATTTACATGTTTTATTGACTACTTTAAGGGTAAAATAACTTTTTATTAACTATTTATTTGTTAGTTTCCTTCTTAATACATATTCAACAATAAGTATCGATTAAAATATTCCCTGTCAGACCAATATACACTTTGTAAGACTAACAGTAACACTAGTGTACTGTAAATCAAGAATTGATCAGAGTCAAAATAATATATTCTCTGTGGAGAAATGGTTAGTCAGTCTTACGTAATATTATAATCTTGTATACTTCCACTCAAGGAATGTTTAAATTCAAAGTAACTAAAATCGTATAAATTATTAAATTCTTATTAACAATTGTTTTGATTAGAATTGCAGACCATTTCAACAGGAATTTCTTCCACAGTATTTTATCTCGTTCGTGCGAGTAAAAGGTTTTAGCGGAATTTGAATGTTGGTATGTCTGTGAGATATCGAAGAGCAGTCTTATTTGTCAGACAGTCGGTCACGAGATTCGAGTCAGTTATTATAAGAAATCTGGCTTAAAAGGACAAGTTCGTGTGCGATTCTTGGTCTTAGGAAATCCGGACTCTGTGGTCAAAGTCATATATGAAGTTATATTCACGTGAGGTTTGGTTTATCAATTTGGCCAGAAATCTGAGTGAGACCAATTAACAGATGCTGTAGTCAACAGCATCTTTACCGTGCTGCCGGTAATCGACCCCAGAAAAGTAGTATTTTTCTAAACAGCTTGTTAACACCTTCAAGTTTGTTAAACTCACAAAGTATTAAAGTCTTTTTTTTTAAATTAAACGTTAGAGCAACATTATTTCGACTATTACAAGAATAATATCTCGGAACTTTGTAAAAATTCATACACCTTGCCTGTTAATCAACAATACAACGTAAAAAATATTTATAGCACTGCAGAATATACATATAAGTATTATCAAAACGGTCAATACATTGCAGTTTCGAATTTTGAGAAAAATACGTTTTGAGAAAATTATAATACGGGATTAAGCTTTACCTGTATTTTAAAATAAAACGTATATAAATGATAAAGGATTCATAAAGAAAAATATACTTAGGTGACGAAATACAAACTATACATCGGAATATTATACCTTTGGAAATAATATTAGGCAAGATACTTTGTGTCCTTGAAAAGAAAACTTATTTGGAGTACCCAAGATAATTGTGCAGGAAGTTAAACTTCTTCGAACCATAAACTCACTATCGAGAAGCAATTGCGCTCTAGTTAGAAACAACTACGAACACTATATAGTCGGTTTTATGAATATAAATATTATTGTTTGCAAATGAAAATATTTTTTATTCTTATAAGAGTTAAAATCTAAAACCTAGAAACAGCCAGAAAGGCGAATTGCGGAGTTCCAGATTTCGACTAGAAACAGCCAGAAAGGCGAATTGCGGAGTTCCAGATTTCGACTAGAAACAGTCAGAAAAGCGAATTGCGGAGTTCCAGATTTCGACTAGAAACAGTCAGAAAGGCGAATTGCGGAGTTCCAGATTTCGACTAGAAACAGCCAGAAAGGCGAATTGCGGAGTTCCAGATTTCGACTAGAAACAGCCAGAAAGGCGAATTGCGGAGTTCCAGATTTCGAACACCCGTGATAACTTACCAAATATAAAATTATTACTCAAGCAAGCATGGGGACATTTGTTAAGGAAGTAGACCGATGAAAGCAAATTGTTTATTACTTTGATAGCAGGAAAACTGTTGAAAAAAAAGTACGGTTCCAAACTTTGCGTGTAATTTCATACATTGTTATTCAAATCCACATATTTTTCAGTGAGCTGATCAGCAATAATTTACCAACAAAAATTAATGACTTGAAATATTAGCTGAAAGGCAGGTGATATTCGTGAAACTACGGTGGAGGTATATATATTATCATTTCCGTTTCCAGTTCCTTCTCACTGTTAATAATAGATCAATAAATTAATTATTTCGTTATAGCTTTTGATAGCTATTTAACGATTTGAATATTTTTAATGTAAATGTAGGTCTGAGACATAACATTTATTCAGTACATTTTGAAAAATATTAGATTTATTAATTCAAGAGCCTGCAATCAGCAGTATTTACTGAGGGTTGCATAAGGCCGTGGGCAGACCATAAAATTATGTTGTTTGAAGGGTGAGATTAGAAGTACTTTGTGTAAGTTCTATCATTATACCATATTTCTTTTGCTTTTAGGTAGAAAGAAGACAAAGGTTTTCGTGTAATTCATAGAATCATTCGAGTTTCTTTTCGTTTGTCTTAGTTGTGAAAATAAAATCGCGTAAGTAAATGTAATTGAAGTTTCTTTAATCATAAAGAGAACAATATGCACTGACTCATGTCAATTATATGAAATCATATGCATCAAGAGCTATTTAGCTTGTTTTAGAAAACCAAAAATTACCTGAACAAACCACAAGTGAAGCTCACTAATAACCCGAATAATAAATTTAACAAAACTCAAATATATCATACGCCAGATCACATAGTATCATCTAGTTGGAATGGAGAAATGAGCAATTATTTGAAGAAACCATAGGAAGAGAAGCTCACTAATAACCCGAGTGATAAATTAAAAACAAAAATTAAATAAATCATATAGTGAGCAATTACTTGAATAAATCATAAGAAAGAGCATAAAAATAAAATTTATTTAAACGGTAATAAAAAAAAGCACAATAACAACTCGCGTATAATCATCGTCAGAGAAAAGATATAATAAATGCTAATAATTGTGATACTGCATTCTTGTTTCGTAATATTTTTCATTTTTATAGCCGATCTTCACCGATTTGAGATCTAATGACAGTTTTGGTCTCAGTAGGCCAAGCCCTTTCGATTGATGTATTTCACCACGCCCAAAGTCTCATAGATTAATTTACTCTAATCTTGCCTAAAATAACTTTAATTTGAGGGTAGGCTGATAGAGATTTTGATGAGTAATAAAATAGAATCGGGCAAACGTGCGCCCTAAACTTGGTATTGCTGGCGCACAAAAATATAGCTGATGAAAAAAAAGCCTAAACTTAATTTACTCTAATCCTCCCTAAAAGAATTTCAAATGTCGCAGCTATTGAGGATTCCCTCTTGTTTTATTTTTTACGTTATATAATATACAGTAACTTTTAAGATTTAAGTTTTGACCAATAGCGAAATACTCGAGAGATGATTCAAAAAACGTTTAGATATGTATTAAATCAATGTTTAATGTCACTGAATGGTTTTGACTTTCGTCCAGAACACTAAATCAAATTACTTGAGTAAAAAAAAACAATGATGTTTCTTCAAGCATGTTTGAAAAGATAAATCTAACCTATAAAGGGAAATCTAACATGTAACAGACTTAATGAGCAAATATTAACTGAGGCACCAAAGGACAATTTTAATAGGAAATAGTTTATGTCAACAAAGTTCGCTTTTCGTTGTTCTGGTTATATAAGTGTACTCTATTTCAGCCACATTTAATAACTTAAGAAAAATTGTATTTCCAAAGCATAAGCAGCTACATATCATCTTTATGAATCACATATGTTATTTCAAGGATTGCGAACAGATCTAGTATTATCAAGATACGTAACAGAAATAGAATTTCACTAATGATTTGAGCTTAAGAATCTTTAAAAATGCTTGATAGTGGAAGGTAAGTAGAAACCAAAAGACATATATACACTAGTTGGATAGGAAGTTGTGCTTCTATTTTTTCTTAACTTAATGAACATTAAAAGTGCAATAAAATACATAAAGTTACCAATACCGAAAAGAAAGACATCCTGTATTCAAGAATTCTATCAATACGATATTAGACGGGGGTCCAATCCCCCTTATGACCTTCCTGATTTCATCCTATATAACTGTGTCCAGTTTTGCTGATTTGGTAGGGTTTTTTTTCCGAAATTAGATATGAAATTAGACGGGATGAGGGTCCAAACCTTCCTAATAATGATTGATCAAGAAATATGGAAATGTATAATACACACACATATTGACATTTATTTATATAGAAGATGTGGGAGTCCAACCTCTACACTCCTCACAACCTTCCTCACGCCATCCTGTATCACTGTATCAAGTTGGGTGCTGATTGATCAAGAAATGTGGAAACGTAAAAGGAAAAGATGGCTGAAAGGTGCGAATAAACAAACTTTATATATTAGATGACGTTATTGAATTCTTGACATAGTCTTCCACCAAACACATAAAGTCCATTATCCCGATCATGTCTCAAGACCAATGGTTAATCTAACCTCCATTGATAATTATAATGTCTAATCATTTTTATTTGTCCAGCTCTAATATTTTAATCTTTTGTTGAAGTTCTGATTTTACGGATAGTTATTACTTTACAGCTATCACAATAAAACCTATATCATAATTTTTTGTACAGACGATAAAAGTACCTATGAATATTTAGTCACAACACATTATCTACCTTAATGTGAAATATAATTTAATGTACATTCCATAGAATATTGTTATAAAAAGTTACAGCTTAAATATATATATCTATATGTGTAATCACTGAGATTTAAAATCTTGTGTAATTTACAAAAATATCGTTGTTCCAACTTTCTAACACATCACATAACAGATGCCAAGAGAAAGTAACGTGATAGAATTATAATCTGTAGTATATTTTGAAACTAAATGACTGGTCACTTTCTATGGAAAACAAACAAACAAAAGAAAACAATAATAACAACAAACAACTTGGAAACAACTCAAACAAGCTGTAAAAATAATTAATATATATATAGGAATAGTCCCCCCCCCCTTTTATTGTTTGATAAACAGAAAAGTGAGTGACTCGGAAATGCTTCTTGTAACAATGATGATTTAAACCATAAATATAATAATAAATACTTGAAACATTTGATCTGCCAGAAGAATAAAGAATAAGGTCAGATGGATCAAGTAACTATAGCACAATTACATATGTTAATTATAGTCTATTCAAAACCAGTTTAACTCAGAAATTAGGGTTTGAACATTAAAAGGTGCACTGAATAAAAGGCAGTAGCCAAAGATACAGATTATGTATATCTATACGAAAAGCAACAGAAAACAACACTTTAAAATGTATGGATGTGCTTTATGGTGTTCGAGTATATGCAGTTAATGCCTTTCCTATTGTTGACAAATAATTGTAAATCTGAATTGTGTAAAGCTCGACTTGTCTTGTTTGAGTCCAAACATTCAGATCAAATTCTTAAATTCATATATTTCGTGACAGTTGTGTTTTCTGTGTATTTGATTTGTTCACGTTATACATCACTGATGGGTTACTTTATGTAACGTCCACATATATGTGCAACACTATACAGACATATATTCATAATCTTATATTGCCCTACACACATATCTCAACGTCACATATTCTAGTAACTTTAGACAGACTACCTCCGGTTTTCATACTGTTACCATGGTAACAAATACGGGTTACCTTCTCCGCGAACTGCAATATCGTAAAGTGCTTCCCATGAACCGGTAAACTCAATACGTTTTCTCGGTACCGTGAAATAAATAATAACTGGCAGAATTCAACCACAGTAAAAACATTCAGCTAAAATTCTGCTAGTCAGTATTAATATTTATGCTATCGCTATAGTATATATATATACTGAACCGCAAAAGAAAC
>NW_013665836.1:627140-640972 GCF_000517525.1 Limulus polyphemus | reverse complement strand
ACAACCTTTCATTACCATCTGGTTTTTCAGGTTGCAAAATTTCACTCACTGATTCCTGATCTAGCCAAAGAACAAGAGGTTCATCAGTGAGATATGGTTTTAGCGTGTTACTGTAAACAACATGCTTATGTGCGCCACGTGACTGCTGTTACTTATAAGTTGATGGACCAAGTTGTTTCTGAGCTGCTATCACATAAAAAAGCTACACACAGTCGTCACACTGGAATGTTTTTCCTTAATGTTTTATCATAATTTTCTTTTAGTGTATGATGGCTTTTACTAACTAATACGCACGCTCGTGTAAATCATCTAAGTACTCCACATATTCTAGAGGACGCTGTGTCACATCTACTCCAGGAAACAGACCATACATAAATCCCATCTATGAGGAGCTCTATTACCAACTACATATGAGAATGTAATGTGAAGAACAAGTTAATCTCTGCTTAGTTGTGTAATATGTTATTATGACATAGAACAAGTGTTTGTCCAGTTGGTTCTGTCAGGACTTACTACCTTCTAAGCATCTACTTGTTTGCATTATATGTTCTGCTAAACCATCGGACTTCGGTTCTTGGGGTAATTTATGTATTTACAACAGATCAAAATTTTACACAATTCAGAGAATAGCTATTATTGAACATAGCTCCTCGGTCTGTGTGGATTTCTTCAGATGCTTCACTAATACATTAGCAACAGACTGGACTGATGAATATGTCAATGGCTAAGCCTCTGGTCTCAAAATGAACAGCACATACAGATTATCTCATTCAGATTCTAGGACAGGACCAGCAACATCCAGTGCTATAATTTGCATAGGAAAACAACATTGGTCTGCTGGAAGTTACTTTTCTTCTGGAAAACACACTCCATACAATGTTTACATCACCAGTAGTTGTCAGTAAAACTGCTGCCGCCTTTAGCACAGGTAGCTGTTACACCTTGATAGCCTTCAGTATTGGTATTATGCAAAATGTAAAGTATTTGCTTGTTTAACAGCTCTGGGAATCACTAACTGCAACACAAGCTGAAAACCACACATAGGTGGTTGATAAATGTAGTCATGGAACACACATACAAGTAATGAAGTCGTTCTAAAAAATGCCAAGACAAGACGAATGTTGTGGGAAAATTTAAAAAAGAGACGACGGAGTTTTATAGGAAATATCCTGAGAAAAAGAGAGATTGGAAACATCATTATGACAGGAAAAATCCTAGGAAAGAAAAGGAAAGGAAGAGACAGACAGATGCTGCTATCAACGATTGCCAAGGAACTAGGAATCACCACTATAGAGATGATAAGAGCAATGGGAGACAGGGGTCATGGAAGAACATACTCATCAACGTCCTAGATGGGCATGGTACCTAGAGAGAGAGAGAGCAGTGATAGCTGCTCGTAAAAGTGCTACAGGTTATATGCTTCTCTGTAACACAGGCTAGGTCTGGGTCGTTTAGTTGGTTTACCATAGCATCTGAAGCATTAGTTATGGTATCCAACCACTTGTGGAATCTCTACTATATAAATTGACGTCACTGTGGTAGAAATGGCTTTAACTCTCATCTTGATGACATTCTATGAATCAACAGTCTCGCCATGTGGTGAGACAAATCATTGGAATTTCCGAGTTACAGGTTCGATCTTTGTAGTACAACAAAATCATGTAGTATTAATGGTGTTTTACGCAGATTACAACTGAAAATAGTTCTTTCTTTGTCATGCAGTATCTATATTCAGGAGCCATCAGTGACTGAATATGCAAATCATATGTTCTACTCCATCCTGCAACTGTAATAATACTGCTTCAATTCCACTATTGTTGGCATCAGTATCCAACCAGAACTCACAGTCTTGTTATTGATATGCCAATACTGAAGCATAAAATAAGGTATATTTTAGCAAATGGGATGTTTAATCACATCCCTCAGTCCATATAAAATAGAAATCAGCTTTATTGAGAGCAGATAACAGTACAGTTATCTTTAAAAAGTTGGCCACAAAACATTAGTAATAGAATGCATAACCAAGGAAACTGGACGTTTTTTGCTTAGCCAATCTTACATGACAGTGATCGTTTCATGGTGATTAGAAACTTTATCTCTTTTCATAATTTGACCATGAAAAAATATTTGGTTGTCATGAGCACACACACATTTTTGGAATGAAATTCAATCATATATTTCTTATCCACTTAAGTAACATTCTCAAGGTTTCAGCAGCAGACTTAAATGTGCAACCAAACATTATTGACATAGACTTGGCACCTCACTTGGAACCCCTTCACTGTATTCTTCATAAGCTTCTCAAATGCGGTGGGTACATTACAAAACACTAACTGACATGATGCAAAACTCTTGCAAACGACTTAGAGTGGATAAGCAGTCTTAGGTATGCTCTTATCATCCAATTCAACTTGTAAGTATAAAGGTGTCAGATCTAAAGTGCTGAACCACTGAGCACCTTAAAATGCATCCAGACATTCAACTGGTCATTGGAGTGGAAAGGCATTAACGTGGATCACTGTATTTACCTATTTAAAATAAATAGAGGATTATTTCACAGCCTCCTTCCTTCCTAAAATCACTACTGGAGACAGCCATGCACTCTTTGAAGTTAGATGAATTCCATACTTTAACATTCACTGTATCTCAGTGCATACTATATCTCAAGTACAACAGTGAAGCGTGCATGGCAGTTTTACACTGAGTTTGGTCCCCAGGGAGAGAACTCGGTTAGCAGTTTTAAGTGCACCAGATTCCGGTAGTTTTTATTCTCAAGTCTGAATCTGAGATGGTAATGAAGCCATGGACTTTTACAGCATCAATAAAAGTATTACATCTAGGAGGGGCCTTCTCAGAACTAATAATTCTCTCTGACAGCCATCTACCTTCAGTGAATAATATGCATGACATATCCTGGCAGTTAGCACACTCAATTTGCAATCTGTGGATCGTGAATTCTAATCCCTTTACTAAGCATGCTCATCCTTTCATTTGTGGAGGCATTATAATGTTGCAGTGAACCCCATGTTTTGTTGGTTAATTGTAGCCCAAGAGTTGGAAATGGGTGGTTTCAAACAGCTACTTTTTCCTGTTATGATCCCGTTTAACTGTACTATACAATACACAAAACACAAAGATAACAACTCTGAAATATTGTACTTTTATAAGTATACTATAGAAATAAATAAACAACATAAAATACTAACTTATATACAATATTTACAAAAAAGTACAGTAATAAAAAAAAATTCACTCCTTTGTAGATCCACGTAGGAACTGTCTCTCCAATTCAGACGCATCCACTTCCAGAATATACTATATCAAAATTTTGAATTGACGCTAGATGTATGTTTACATAAGTCCACTGTTCAAATGTTAGCTGTACCAAAACTTTTCAATATTTCATATGATTCCAAAATTCTCAGAAACAACAAGGCTTACAAATGTTACATAAAAGGCTAATTCTTACATTTAGAAATTCTTCAGAGTCAACAAAAACCTAAAACTAATACCTAGGTTCACAAACTCTGCCGAGTTGATACAAAAATATCTGTCTCAAAGGGCCACTACTAAACTCAATTCAAACTTGTAACTCTTTTCTTTGTTTCTCTCGTTATATTCTTAGAATATCTTTCAAGAAAGACACTATCTAGACACAAGTCAGTCGACTAACAACTGTTATAGAAAATAAAAACCAACGGTGCTGTCATATATCACGCGCTCGAAACCGTTAAGGTAGCACGTCATTGATCAGATGATGCACTTGCAGCATCACATAACTAAATTTTAGTAAAATACCGCATTGTAATACTTTCTAAATTATGGATTACTAGTGCAGCTGGCCTTCATCTAGCTTTGTGCAAAATTAAGCAAACACACAGAACTCCTGGTTATTAGTCCTTCAAATTCTAGAAAATACCATTTCTTCAAAGACCAAGAATTTTTAAACTTAATAACACAAGAGCCAGGAAAAAGACAGGGAAATAAATTAGTCATGAGAAAAATATAAAATTTCAGAAAACAAATATTGTAGTCCTGGAAACCAAAATTTTATTTTTCCTACTTATTCTATGGTGTACTTATGTTCACAAATTTCCCCATTCTGAATTCTCTGAAAAATAAAGATAGTGAATACAAAATAAACGCAGTGAAAACAATATTTATTTGTTTTAGAAACAAAACGAAAACGAATGCATTCACAGAGGAAAGCATCTTTACTGGAGCTTCCAGGATTTTATCTGAAGAGCTAAATGAAGAACAGGCTCATAAAATTGTTCCACAATGAAAAAACATGACACTATATAAACAAAGCTTTAATGCTATCATTCTATGATTGCATGTGTTAATGGACAAAATCACTGTATAAATTCGCATAGTGTGTTCAATTTTACAGAAATCTTTCCCATGAGAAGGTGCAAGTGATACCACAATTTGGTAACTAGAGCAATGGGAACTTAGTCACTTCCTTGACCAATGTTCTGTAGTTAAACTCCATAACTTGTATGTACGAAAATGTTGAAATATTTTATGAGAAGTTTTGAATTTAATAAAAAGGGTAAAAACGCCTAATATGTCTACATACTACACCTTTCTTTTCCCTTTTGCTTTGAGCAACAGTCAGCCATCCATAATTTGTAAATTTAAAATCCAATAAAATAAACTCTAGCGTTAGTCAAGAGACCAGTGTGACTTACTCTTGCCCACGTAGACAATAGTCAGATAAGTAAAAAAATATCATTGCACATAATAAAATTAAAACATACGATCAAAGATAATACAATAAAATAACACAAACATTTAGAAATCACATTAAAATACAATATAAACTATGTTCTTTACTAACATCAAAACACAAAATAAATCCTTATACAAAGATAAAGCAAATCATCTTAAAAACACAATGCAACCTCTTCATAAAAGTCAAAGTACATATAATAAACCGTTCAGACACAATACCTTTGGATATCGATAGAAAAAAAATACCGAAGAAAGTGAATCAAGCGCAAACATATATATATATATATATATACAAACAGTAAAAAATAAGTGCTCAATATATAGCTATACATTTAAGTGTGCACTAAGATTACTATCGTACACGTTGTGCATACTAAAAAAGAAAAAGAGAAAATGTTACATTCTATGTAACATATTCATAGTCTTTAGTTTAACAACTGCTGGTAATCAAACATACAAAATATAAAAGACGTAAAACATTACTACTAAATTTAAAATCAAAATACCCCTTAAAAATTTTAAAGCAAATGTTTACAATATAAAACGCTATATATATTATATATATATATATATATACATATGACTATACAACCTTTTACTGAACCAACCCTAAGTCTAAACAGGGCTGAAATCAGTTGAAATTGGACGCACGGGCTTAACCTTTCTAACAGATCTACTTGAACCAATATCAACAAATTCTTGCCAACTTAAAGATGGAAATACTCAGAGCTCCATGATCATTCCCTTTTTTATACCATTTTCTATTTTAATGATGCTATTTTCCCCGATCAAAACAAACTTTTAATTTTCTAGCGTTTCTGTTTACTGGTGATATCGCGGGGTGTTTAGAACACACAAACCTGTGTAAATAGATTAAAAACGTAACAACTGGTTAGATAATGTTATTACTTGGTGCTCAAAGTAGAGAGTTTTATTTTACTCCATCCAACACAAATGTAAGCTATAGTCTTTAAATGTCGTTTAAACAGAAATAATAGTCTTATCATTATGGACCTCTCAGGCTCTCTTTTGTAATACCGTCATTCCTCTGGCACAACCAAGAATTTAGTTATCATGTTCGATTTTCATCTCAATAGTTCAAAAAACGTTAATCAAATAAAAGTGAAAACTTATTCAAAGTTTCTGGAAATGTTAGACGTTTTTCTGACAATAAATTATTTTGTCCATTTGTAAAGCTTTTATCTGTCCTTTGATTGAATATTACTATATGGCTACATTATCTAGGTGTCAAAGCTAATTACGTGAAATTCAGAAACTTTAGAATCCAGACTTCAGACTTTACATTTACTCCCTTCATTTTTCTGCACTCAAAAGTTGAAATTCTAAGCATTAAATTAAGAAAACAATATTTTTAATGAGGCTCATTCAAGGAAATCAATTATTCTATCTCTGACTAGGAAAAATACAAATCTGAATGCCATACCATTATAAATTTTAATGTCCGTTCTCTTCCTTTAAGCTACTTCTGACCTCTTTGTTTGAACTCCTTCATATGTTTCGTGCGCTACTTTAGTTAAATATCCTAATCACGTGGACCAATCTGTTGGTTTTACTTTTCAATTGTATTTTTACTTCTGAAATAAAGAGCAAACATCACATACAACACCTTCTTTTATTATTAACAGCGAAAATGTTAGAATGTGTAACTGAAAATGCAAACCTATGTAGACATGTTTTAGATTGCAGAAGACACTGTAAATAACCTTCTTTAGCAGCTTATTTACAGACATTTACTCTTTTTCCCTAAATCAATATTTCATTATTTAATTCGAGAAATCCCAGTAATAGCTACAAAAATACTTAACAGCAGATTGTAACTTGACATGCAACACACATATATAAAAGTTGATGTTTCTTATGTACATGTACTGAATAATACGCTGAAAGATTTGCTAACCCGTTCTTTAACGTTTAGAAATAAAAAAATTGCATTTGGCCTTTTAAATAACTCATTGGTCACTTCAGATTAACCCCCCCCCCCAGTGGCACAGCGGTATGTCTGCGGACTTACAACGCTAGAAACCGGGTTTCGATACCCGTGGTGGGCAGAGCACAGATAGCCCATTGTGTAGCTTTCTGCATAACTACAAACAAACAATCGCTTCAGATCTTTAGTATTTTGTAGATTTCGTATAATTACCTTATAATTGTCTATGTTTCAAGTAAATTACTCGGTGAAACACAAATGTGTATAATTTTTTTTATAAGTAATAATTAGAATATAGTCTAACAATACCGCTAACTAATCAATAATACATTTTTATGGCATAACAAGAAACCAGTAAACTGTTTAAATAAAGAAAAGTGAGGCATCAGTTATATAAGAAAAACAAAACTTTTAGTATTATTATTTTGCCTCCTCAGAGAGACATACTGTTTTTCTATTGTTTCTTCTTTTTTTCTTTCAAACTTTTCAATCGACCGCCATTTCTTCATTTCTCAGCGGATTAACTTGAGGCTTGAGAAGATTATACCATGTTCCTATACGCCTAGGAACATTTTTCATTTATACCTATTTAAGAATTTTATAGGGTCAAATGTAATGCAAATCCTACGTTTTCGTATATCAGTTTGTTGAGCGCATGAAAATTTATATTTATGCCAATTTTCATCTTGCTTGTTTTAAATATTACCGCATAGGAGCCCAAAATATACAATTTTGGATTTAGATTTTGTGTCTTTTTTTAGGGAAATCAAAGATCACGAAAAAAACATAATTTTGGGATTTGCTACAAAGATACTTTTTAAGGTCCGAAAAAAGAGATATAAACAATTTAGGAATTTTTGTCTTTTGCTCAATTTTTCAGCGAGGAACGCCCAATTTGAGGTTTTCTTTAACTATTCATATGTAGATTAACCAACTTACATGATATTTGGTACATTTATACCTTCTTGCACGTTTTATATCTATTTGCTATGGAACATTTAGACGAACTGGTATATTTAAAAGTAAACACAGGCACTGTGTGCTTACCACAAATTAGGAGATAGTCTTCCAACAGTTAGCAGATAGTGCTGACTTTGGATCCATTATTAAAACGAGTCTAGCATGTATTAGAACATATAGTTGAAGAAGCTCAGCAGTCGACACAGAATAAACCTTACTCAATTGAACTTTTTGGTTAACTGTAAAAAATACCAGGTAGCTCTGAACAGTATTAAAGTGAAATGCAATCGTAAAAGTAAGAAGGTTAAATTCATTATACAACAATCCTAGGACAAATCCCAAGAGCTATCATTAAAGAGATTGCATTAACAGAAGCTAAACTGTACTAGCTAAATTAACCAAGGACACTCATAAAGCTCTTTGGGACAGGTTGGATTCGCATAGTTGGTTGAAGAGTGAAAAAAATGAATATATAATATAATGAAATTGAGTAAGAAACTGAATAACTTGATTAAAGTTTAAAAAATAGTTTAAAAATAAAGCGGATAAAGTACAATAAATTATTGTCAAACTCTAAAGTTGTTAACTTGTCATATAACAACTGTGTCATCCAAACAAACGGAAATTTTAAGTTTAGGCTTACATTTTTCAGTTAACAACAATTGTTCAGTGAAAGAGGACCACATTGTATCAACAGAAGCATGTTTTAAAATATTTAATTGAATGATAGGATGAAACATACAGTTAGAACAGAAGTAGTCGATGAATTATTGAACCAGAATGGTAAACCTAAACTTAATTTAAGTAAAGATGAGGTAGAACAGTTACAAGCATTGAAGAAAAATCATAAAATTGTAATTTCTAAAGCAGATGAAGGAGGTCAAGTCGTAATTTTGGATAAAATTGTTTATGAAAACAAAATCAAAGAATTCTTATAGGATGGCTCTTATGAACAAGTAAAAAAAACCCTTCCTCCGTGGTTCATGATAGGTTAAAAATAGCAGTCAAAAACTGTGCTATTTTGACATCAGATAAAGAAAAGACCTCGTCCTCTCAAGCTTCATTTCACTAAGCTTTTTTGAACTACCTAAAATCTTCAAAACGGGTGTCCCCTTTCGTTTAGTTGTGGACAATGGTGGTTCATGAGTTGGCAAAATATATTTCTCAGAAATGTTCATTTTTAACGAACTCTTATGAACACACAGTAGAAAACGTGTTTGATTTTGTTAACAAAATCTCTGGGATATATATGGAATTAATGGATAAATTAGTTTCCTATGACACTGTGTCGCTGTTTACGAATGTTCCAGTTAAGGATGCACTGGACTGCTTGCAAAATAGATTACTGGAGAATGAGACATTTTCTTTACTTAAGGTGAATGAAATCTTAAATCTTACTTATTTCTGTGTCAAACGTATATTTGACGGTGGGCAATATAATTTGTAAACAGATTAAAGGTATAGCGATGGGGTCTCCTTTGTCTCCTCTTTTATGGTAGTTATTTATGTTCAATCTTGAAAATTAAGATGTTCAATACATCTGAAGTGAAACCTTTAGTGTGGCTAAGGTATGTAGATGACACGTTTTTGGTGTGGCGGAATGACACTGGAACTTTATTAGAATTTGAAAAACATCTTAATTCGATCAGTCTTACCATAAGATTTACATTAGAGGTGGAAAAAGGGGGCTAGCTAAATTTTTTAGACATGACCATCAAACGGGATCATAAACTTCTGTTTATAGAAAGCCATTTTCTGTAGCGGTACCACCATACAATAGGTTGTGTCACCCATGGACATAAAACTATCCGCCTTTCCACATTTATGTGTAGAGCCTTAAACATATGCATTTATGATGGTGATGTGAAAGCATAGTTAAGTTTCTTAAAACCTGTAGCCAGAAATAGAGGATATAAACCCGAAATTATTGACAGATTGCATCATAAATATATCAATAAATGAAGAATGTTAACATGTACAAGGTTAGAGGGAAAATGTAAAGTAAATAACATGAGAGTTTGTTTGCCATATGTTCAAGGCTTATCTATAAGAATAGGTAATATAATGAAAAAATACATAGAATGTAGTGTAACATTTTCTCCGCGTTGTAAGTTAAATAGTCTCACGAGTACAAAAGATAGAATAGAAGAAAGTGATAAATGTGGGATTAACAAAATTCCTTGTATCAAATTGTAGTCGAATTTACATTGGCCAAACGTGTAGAAATTTAAAATTCAGGATTAAAGAACATAAAAACGCGGTAGAAAAATACAAAGTAAATGAATCGGTATTAGCAGAACATGTGGCGGAAACATTTCATGTTATAGACTGGAGTAACACTAAGTTGATAAATCTCGTAGAATTTAATATTGAATTAAGTATCAGAGAAACTATCGAAATCGAAAAGCAAAGACATCGTTTTAAACAAGTAATATGATCCAGGTCTAGAAATAATGAAGTACTGGACAGATGTTTTGTAACTCTGGGTAGTCTAAGCATAGACGGCATTACAGGAATGTAAATAATTATTTGGGTATACAAGACCCAACCATAGCTTTACCTCTACTCCAGAAGTTGGTGTTATAGTAACTCGTGTTCTGGTTTTTTGAAGTTGGAATTGATTTGCTTGATATATTTTTTATTCGAGGATGTAACTATTTCAATAATGTCTCGTCCTCTGCAAGTAGAGTCGTCGACTGCAATTGATGTTATGAAGCCTATAGTTTTGTGGATACAGCTACTGTTACCATGGTGATGTGTTGCATGTTGTGTTTCTCAATATAGAGCGGCGTCTATTTCTTTTGTGAAACTTTGTCCAGGTGGATGTGAAGTGCCGTTTGTTTTATTATCGGAAGCAGATTTAATTTTTGATCACGATTTGACTGTTAATGGTGACAGTCGTATGGTGAGTGGAGTTTATCATCGCGTTCTTACAGTTTCGATTTTGGGGGTATGAGAATACATTGGTCATATAATGTGTTGTTGAATAAGTTAAAAAAATTGAGTGTGATAGAAAGGGGCCGATTGTGTAGAAACGAGACAATGTTGTTTATCTGGGTACTAGACATGTTCGTGTTGTGTGTTTACAGGCCAACGAATACGAGAACGTAATGCTATTCCTTCAACAACATCAATACCCTCAAGTTCAGCCTGCAGATCATAAGTTAAACAGGTGCAGTTTCTGCAGCAGACACAGTGGCGCTTTCTTTTAAAGAATTAACCATCTGCCGTTCCCTTACGAGGGGTATCCGGTTGTTTAGATACGTCCGTACAAAAAATGAGCCACATGATCTTGGGCATGACACCTATAACGTCCCAGTAGTAGACATTCGCTAAACCAATGATTCTCAATAACCGATCAAGACAAAGGTTCCAGATACGACGCTGCTGATCATGTTTCACGCGTACAAAGAGGTCAAGGTGCTTCAATACATACGGCAAAGAAGTACGAGTGATGGAAGAGGGCGAACAGTCGACTAAATATCTTTTACGTTCTGAACGTCATCGTCAATGCAAGTTGGAAATTGGAGTTTGTTTAAGGGGTCGGAGTGTTGGTGCATAGTCAAAGTGAGATTGGCGACGCTCTGTTTGAGTATTACTTGGAGTTTTATCGAGATGAGGGGTGGATGTTTCGTCGTGACAATGAATTATTTCACATTTCGATACGTTGCTTAGTGAGAATGATCAATTTCTATGTGATGCTGATATTCCTGCTGAGAAGATTTTATCAACTTTATCTGGGATGGATGGTAAAAAATATCTTGGTTTGGATGGTTTTACTTTGAATTTTTTTTTCGAGTGTTCTTACCTCTTCTTATAGATGGCTTTGTGGGTGTAATTAATCTGGTATTTCGTAATGGGTGTTTATTGTAAAGTACGCACCAATATGTTATAAATCATATTCCTAAAGGTGGTGTTTGGTTTCTTATGGGCTTCATATTACTTTCTTGAATGTGGATTATACAGTTTTGACGATGCGCCTTTCTCGGGTTATATGGTCTATTATTTCTATGGATCAAACTTAAGAGTGTTCTGCGTGAGGTGTTTTGTTGGTCCACGTTTGTCTTCTGTTTTTATTGCATCGTTAGGGTTTGTCGCATTTTTCTTGTGTGTAAAATTTCCTTATCTGTTTCGAAGTTGTTTTGATGGGTTTCTTAATTTGTGTGTTTATGTATTGGAAGCTATGCTGTGTACTATATTTGCATGTTTTTATGTATTGTTTCTATGAGGGAGGGTTAATAAAGAAAAAAAAAGATATGTAATGTTTTTAGCGAAAGTCTATGTTTCAATAATTGCTTATTGTGTTTGATCTTAACGTTGCATTCCTTTTAATTGTATCCATATAACTTAAAAATGATTTTACAGTCTTTAAAACTCGGACATAACATGGCGCCAATGCTTGTATACTTTAGAATGGTTACGATTACAGATTATATGCATAATAAATAGTTACTAGATTTGCTACTTATCTACTTTTTTCTGAGCCGTTGTTTAATATCGTTGTTGAAAGAAAAACGAATGTTTATGTTGTTTGGAGACGACAAAACGATTACAGAAGAAGTTAAATTCACTTAGAAATATTCCCCGAAGTGTGAAAACCGTAAAGATAATGAAGCCTTCTTGAAAAGAAACCACAGAAAAGGTATGTAGAAATGTTTTATTTAAACGTTTTATTTTCATTACAGGTTTCATTTGTGGATGTCGTAATGAAAGCGTCAGCTCGTCTGTTCTCTCATGCAACAGTTGGGGAGCTAACAATGTACAAAATAGAGCTTTAAAAATATAATAACATCTGGTTTTACTATTTTTTGGAGTAATTTAAGTTCAATTATTATATCTCACTACTGGGACTACCTATTGAAGACCATCTGAATATCGCACAGATAGGCCATCTTTATTGTTGATTTTAAATTTAAATTATTTTCCTTTCATTACGCGATGTATCAACATTTTTATATTCAAGGCCATCAATTTCAAAAATTGTCAATTTGTGAATTTTTCAAAGTACATCTATGTTTAAACTCAACTTCTGTAGTTGACAGGTTGTTCTTTATAATTACTGCAACGAATAACATTTTAGTTGTATACTTCCACGGTATTCGTAATCGTAACTGGTTTAAGTTTGTACACAAATCTGTAGGCTACTTAAACACATATCTAGGTTCATCACGAGAATAATTTCTCATGTTTGTTCTTTGAAACAATGCGTAAAAGAGAGATAGTTGCGAATGAAAGTAAATCGTCTCTAGATTTATAATAATCCAGATCGTGAAAAAAAAACCTTTGTTATTTCTACATTTCCGCAAGATTAAGTTTTAAACTAGTTATATTTAAAAATAATTGAATTTATGTATTTTGAATTGAACAAATCAATTTGAACCATAATACGTTTTCCTTCCCTTTAACATTATAAATACTCTTATTCAATAAAATTTCATTATTAGAAAAATGTATTAGGTGTTAAAATTCTGCTTCATATTTTAAGAGTAACGTTACTATATCCTGCCGTGTGTGTGTGAGGAGATACACAATAATTTGCGAACCTGCACAAGTGATTATATTTTGCAATCACATATTATGATTTTAAATGCATTATTAATGTCTTAAATTTTGAGTTTATTTAATCGTATTTATAATATCACGTGGCGTACGTCTAGCTTTCTCTTCCACATTTTTACTAGTTATGCATTTATTAAGTATTACTCCGTTCTTAATGTCTAATAGCATAAATATTACAGGTATATATACTGACAGGCATTCATCTGTAACAAAGACTTCCCCCTGTTATACATAATCAAACAAACTTGTTATTATATTGCTGTTTAAAGTTTTTTTCTTTTTAACTATAGTTGTTAATACTAGGAGAAATACCCGCCCTCCTGACAGGTATAACTGCTAGTTCCTGCGGAAGGTTATTGAGCCTGCGGCCATTTTGGAATTATCTGACAGTTCTACAACCATGTATTCGTATTTGATATTCAGTTTTGATTTTCTGTTGCAACACTCATTAAAACTTTCACTAAAAAAAAAACATCGTTTTTTAAGTTTGTTTTTCGATTGTTTTATATTTGAAGCTTACTCCATTTTTTTTTGTTTTTATTGGTTAAATATGAAACTTACTCCACTTTGTCTGTCATTTTTACTGGTTAAATCTGAAACATATCATTTTTGTGGAAATTGTAACTGT
>NW_013665836.1:621576-626140 GCF_000517525.1 Limulus polyphemus | reverse complement strand
AAAAATAACTGCTTAGTTATATATATATATATATATATATAAAATTACCCAGTTATGATTGGTGATGTAGTTTCCGACATTCGCGTTTTTAACGTATATATATACATATCGCAAGCTCCATTATAAGAAGATGCTAAACTCTATATAACACACCCACACACACACTGGTAAAAAATATGACTTAGGTCTAACTTTTGAAATAATTATATAAATCTAAAACACAGATTTAATGATAGTTTATCAGTATATTTGTTAAAAATATCTTACTTTTCAAATCGTCCACTTTCACTCAATGTATTAAAGAGCAGAAATCTAATTAACAAAAACAATTGCGAAAACGACAAAATATTTTAAATTACTATGATTAATGTTTCGCTTTGTGTGGTGTTGAACGTTAAAAAGCAAAGACACTGATTAACTGATCTACCATGAATTATTTTTCTTATTGAAAAAGAAAGGTCAAATACATTTGTATGATCATTTAAGTGTTTTACTATTGTTTAATAATAATAAAAGTCTATAGAAGATAAATTGATCTATTGTAATCCATAATATCTCGAGCTCTCAGTAGCACAGCGGCATGTCTGTGGACTTACAACCCTAGAATCCGGATTTCGATACCTGTGGTGGGCAGAGTATAGTGTAGCCCATTGTGTAGCTTTGTGCTTAATTACAAACAAACAAATAATATCTCGTTGTGTAGAGTACAAAATGGCTACACTGAATTTCTTATTTTGATACTCATGAGTTTTCTTCGTTAATGTGTGTATGTATATATATATATAATAAAATATTTGATTTGATCTGTAATATTCTTTTCAAGTAAAAAAATACCATAAATTAGTCTATTACGATAAACAGTGACGATCTGCCTTACTTTGCGGCCAGAACGCAACAAAATAAAACAAGATTTCCCATGCTCGCAGCGAACTTATTTTTTCTCGTCACCTTTCACTGGGTAAGTGTAGGTGCTTGTCGACTTAACCTACACATTCAACAGGGCCAGTGCTGTTGTTCTTCGTCGTTCCGGAACTGAATGTATGTTTAAGGTTTAAAAATGGAGAAAGTAGGTTTTTCAAGTTCTATACATTTTACTTTTCTAGCTTATAGAAAATAATGCTAACTGGAGTTATTTGATTTAGTACTATTTGCCTTGTTTCAACCTAATATTACAGACTTATTTCTATATTGTTTAAGGAACGGGTGTAGGCCAGTGGTTAGCTTGCAAGAGTGTCTATTTGATGGTCCATTGCTTGTATTACATCGAAAAAAGGCTATCCGTAGTATCGGACCGTTTGTGTGTGTGTTATAAGAATGGTGGTCAAATGCTACTATTCGGTTAGAAAACAGTTGGTGGTGAGTACTGTTGACTAGTTGCCTCTTCTCTTATCTTGCATTTCAAAGTTAGGTGCGGTTGTGCACAGGTAGATCTTTATATAACTTTATAATGGCTGGAGATGGCTTGAATGGGTAATGAAGAAAAACTTTAATAGAAGTTTAACATAACAGCAAATGTACAACGTTTCGACAAGGTTTTGTCATCATCAGGTACATCATCATATGTAACTTTGCGCGAAAATCCTTAAACTAACAAACAAATACAACAACATGTCTAAAATATATATGATACCAGACAGTATTTTTGTGGAAATAACAGCAATATTTGTTTTGTTTTTTCTGTGTGCGACTTTTTTTATATATCTTATAGGGACCCTTTAACCAACAAAGTATTAGACTTGAAAGCGTTTTGAGACATACATCATTGTCTGATTTTGTGTAGGAGGGCCGGATTCTTTACAGTAGATATCTGTGACTTGTTGGCGACAAATGTCAACAATAAACGTACAGCACACAATCAACTTGTTTTAAAATAATGTATTTAAAACAAGTCAAACATATGTACAAAAATTCGTTTCACTATTGGTTATCTAAAGCTTTAAATAACTCTTGTCAAAAGTTCACACATGCTAGTACAGTTACATCATAACTCAATTGATGAGACGAATTATTTTTCTGTACTATGTCTCTTACTGCACAATCTGCGATAGATTCACTTACGTTACCCCGTGGGTTACCATAGTTATATCCAGAACTTCAAATAATTGTCTCCTTTTGGTCAAAGTCCACACAGGTGGGTTCAATTACTTTAGAACACCCTTGACAGACAAGTTATTCTACTTGCCCGTTACTGCTAAACTAATCATCACGCAGTTTAACTTCACTTTCACTAACTTAAAGTATTCTGACTTAACTTTAACTTCTTTAGGAACCGCCCATCATGGTTAAACTGCCAATCACTCAGTCTAGATCTGTTTATTTATCTCTTACTTAACTTGTATTCTTAACTTCCTCTCTGTATCTACATGCATTTATAACACGTGGCAGAAAAATCTAGAATTATCTAGCCCTCTAGTGACAATAATATTACACACAACGAGAAAAACTTAGAAGCTTCGAGTAAGATGATGTCAATAATATTACGAAAGTCTAGTGAAACAGTTAAATTGCATACACAACGTATGACTCGTATCGAGTTTCGCAACGAAACTTGTCATAACTATAGCTTTTAGAATGATTAACTTTTAACACTTGTTATGAAAACTAAATAATCATTAAATATTAAAATCAATAAATAAACTAAATAATAAATCTTAAATTAAACAGTCTTGTATATCCAACAATAAATTAAAATATTCGTAAAAGTCTATAAGGTATTTATTAGTAAATCTAAAATTATAGTATATAATACTTAAAATGACTTCTTTTATCCATTTTAACTTGCTATTTTGCATGATGATTTAATCATAGATGTCTGAACGTGTGATTAAATAATCAATGGCCAGACTTGATTATGATCTAAAAGAAATACAAATTGCTTATATATAAAATACTTTACTGATTCATTAGTTTTCACTTGTTTCTATAGCTGGATAGTATTAGTATTGTACTGCTGAAAAGATAAAGACATCTAATATTTTTATAAATATTGAACTTGTAGATTACTTCTGAAAATTCCTTGTTATAATCTGGAACTGCTTGGATGCCCCAGGGTTAATCAACTTTCAAAATCGGCATCAGCTGTCTTGTATGGATAGTTGACATTGCTAGTTTTCCACAGAATGCAATGAACGTATTGTACCACCAATATGTACTGATGACGATCTGTATTTGAAAGGCATTTACTCTAGAATGGTTGTTTAAACAGTGACTAAACATTTGAATGGCAGTTCTTTAACCCTTTTGTCCTGGGTATTCTTTACTGCACCTGACACAAGGTTTTAGTGTCTTACATTCAAAATTTTATTAAACTATTTTTTTATGTTATGGCAATTAGCATAGTATCAAATCTTAGCTAATAATCCATATCTTAATATTATATAAGTTCTTAATTTTATAGGGCAATATTTAAAAAAATCTCGAATTTCCTCTAGTGTGACTCACATGACACATTTACCCTAGATATCTTCTCACCTCTATTTTATCCCCCCCAAGAAACGATGAAGTTAAACGTAATTTACTCACTGTAAAATCGTTAATACTCAGACAAACTATAACTTTCATAGCCTTCAATTTTTTTTGTTACAGAGCTATCAAATAGAAAATTAGACCCCTCCTGCCACACACACCTGTCACATCCTCTCTTTCAGGATTTGTTAATAGTTCTTTCTTACGCTTAACAATATATTACCTATAACCAATAGAAAGTCAAGGTTTTCATCTATCAAATGACGCATTGTATAATGTTGTGTTTTGAACACAGAATAGTTGATTTTATTTCTAATTCAACTTTGGTCCCCACGTGAATCACAATGGCTAGCTTGGATGAATTTGTAATGGGTTTTGTTACAGAGTTACAAAGCTAAAAAATATTGTTATTGTTAGAGGAAACTGTCTGTTTTTTGCTTGTTATTAGTCTATGTTCTTTGGTGCATTATTTAATTAAATAAAAATTATTTAATGTACTACTACAATTAGTTTAAAAAATGTAGGGTTAAATGCAATCGATAGTCGAGAGCAAAGAAAAAAGAATAAATAGGTAATTACTTTATTACTTGTTTTTATGTTTACTTTTTATTCATTATTGTAAATGAAACTAAAATGTAAAGATAGATATTTCTTTAGATTAGTTAAGATTAGATTGGGTAAAATAAACAATAACAATAATAATATAATGAAACAATTTCACGAGTAATGCATGCGAGCAGCTCAGAGTATCTCGTGGGTAATGGAATTCGATAGTGTAATGTGAGTTGCATGTTCCCCAATTGATTTACAACTTGTAGTGCCGCGAATAGTAGTTAGACATGGTTCAAAGTACAATCAAAAAGGCAATGAAAGAGTAACATTTAATAACAAATACATGTATACTGTTATGAGTTTAAAGCTACTTAGGATAGATGAATGTAGTTTCATGTTACATTTCAAGTCACTCTAGAAAGAAAAGGAGGGTAATTTTGATTTATTTCGATTTTTTTAGGATGGTGTTACGAGGTCAATCAAATTGACAAACTTTGTATAGACTTAAGGTAGAGAAAATGACAGATAAAATATAAAGTTTTACTGA
>NW_013665836.1:605955-620600 GCF_000517525.1 Limulus polyphemus | reverse complement strand
AAGCCTTCTGAAATTTCCCACTTGGAGAATGTAAAAGAAATTTTCTAGTTATATATATATATATACATTTTAATTAACCAAAAAATCATAAATCACTATATTGATACCATAGAATTCCACTATAGTTTATCAAGCATAGTATTTAAGCCGTATTTGGTTATAAAAAATATGAAATTTCGAGCTCATCGTTTGAAATCTTGTGTGAAAAGAATTAAATTACAATAATAACACATCAAAATGACTGAGAAAACCACTAGAGGATATTCTGAGCTTTTGATTGGTTATTAATGTCATATATAGAAGTAAGTGTATTTAAGGGACCGTTTCCAAAAATGGAAAGATGTGGGTAGAGGAGCCACTGTGTTTGATTCAGTACTAGAGTGATATCTTAGGAAATAGAAAAGATAAGATATCCTTTTATATTCTAGCTTGTCAGTATCGGCAGTTTGAGTACTTACTTCATATTAAACTGTATATTTTGTATTTTGACATCACAAACATCTAATCTGAACCAGTGCTGCATTCAACATACCATGTGAAACACAAAAAATCGATGTTTAGCTGTGTTTTTTAATATTTACTTTGAAATTAAGAAATTAACTAATGTATAATATTAAAATCTGAATTATAATCTACAATTTGATACTAAACGTATTAACATAGATTCATAAAATAGTAATTCAATAAAATTTTCAATACAAGTCAACAAATGCGATAACACGGCCTTTGACATGTGACCCGTCGAGATAGGGGTTAATCCAGGAAAAAGGTCAGTTGCAAAATTATGTCTTAATTCTCTTCGAGGAAGTTTGCTATGTTTGTGGGCAAACCACAACTTACATATTTAACATCGGTTAAAGAATATAACTCGTAAATGAATGATAATACCATTGTAATAACAGATATTACACTGATTAATGAGTATTTGCCCCAGAAAGGTCAAACCAACAACTTTCTGGTGGCTTTCACAACAGCAAAAAAATAGAACTTTTCCTTAATGAAATGTATGATAACAAATGTATTCAGTCCTTTTCAGCCTCCTATAACTGTGACTATAAAAAGATTTGTAGAGATTTAAAGACTCAGACCATTTACAACAAAGAAGAATTGTTGTCCAGTTTACACCAAATGACATCCTTTCAGACTTTAGCACCCTTTCGTATGGATACTGATTGTTTTCATCTAATGGAACTAATTTCTCATTATGGTCTGTGGACTGAAAAAGAGGCTGTGCAAGGCCTTGAGGGAGTATCCCAAGTGTGCTCAAACTGATCTATATAAGGTAAGTCCCATTCATTTATTTCTCATTTTACAAGAATGATGAGTTTGACTAAGATCGTCGATTTCTTTCTTCTGTTGTAGTAAAATAGAGTACACTTGTCCAGTGTATATACTATAGTATACTATTAGTATATACTATAATATTACTATAGTAAGAATCGATTTAAGCTGATTATTTAGTTCATTTTCATTATGAACCATAGTGTTTAAGTAAGTATGAAAATGCGAAATCTGTGCACATAGATTCTGCCTTTCTGAATTTGATAAAATAAGGAGAACTTTATCAATACCATGATAATCAAATCAAATAGAGGGGTATTATTACTTCTTCTTTTGAAGAAAACATTTTTAATAACAAGAGAGACCTCTACGATCAAATGACAACCAATGCAGTAGTAGTACAAAGCAAAACCTATCAGGATATGTGACATGAGTATTTTTAGTGTTAACAAAGGCTATTGTGAAGTTTGTAATACAATATATGGCACAATTTGTTTTAAATAAGGGAGATGCCAACATAGTGATTGGTGTTCCCCAAGATATTTTAGGTATTTGGTATGTTCTATATGTAATTATTATGATAATGAATGTAAGTGTAATAAATCCTAATGAAAATGTTTATGCAAACGAAATCATTGTCTTGTCTTTGATTAAAAAGTGTCATAAGATACTCCTATTACTGCTGCTATATGAACCAGAACTGACCTTTGTCACGTGGCTGTCAATGACCACAACATACAGAATTTGGAAACTTCTTCTAATATATAGTAACACAGTTTCAAAATATATTTTGCTTTCGAAAATTATAACATGAGATATTTAAAATATTCATTAGACTGAACTTGTGATCAAACATTATCATTAGTGTATAATGAAATCTCATACATTTCACATGTTTATGTAGATTTTAAGTCTAAGTAATAATAAATATTAAAGTAGAACTGTATCATTCTGTCAGTTTGAAGTTATTATAAACTGACTGACACAGTTTGAACTTTTGATTGATAGCTGTATGACAGGCACAGTACAGAGAAGAAAGTATACAAGAATCGTACGCTAATTGAAATGTCCCATCAAATATCGTGTTTTGTATCACTTTTTAAAGTGAAAGAACTATGTTTACTAACTTTTAAGTTCAGTGATATATAAAGCTCTTGTTAAAGTATCGTGAACACTAAATTTAATTTAGTGTTTTGAATTTATGTAAAAATCATGATTATGTAGATTTTGAACAATTTATTTTCAATATTAAGAATAGTGTAAATACGTAAATAGTGATAGCGTATTATAATTGACTTATTCAACTTTTGTTTTCATAAGGTTTTCTGCCATATTGATTATCCTCTTCTTTTAGTAAAACCACAAGTCAGATAGAATGTTCTATATTCGAATGAAAGCATTATCTGTTTTATTAAACACAAAAGGTCAAAATATGAACTAGACACCTTGCCCTGTATAGTTTATCAAGCCGGTCAGTGGTCTTGAATATCAAACATGTGGATCATCTCAGGAATAGGCTGAAAGAGACTAAGTAAATGTATAGACTATGTGCAATTAGTAAGAAACAAGCTCAGGATAAAGAGCTAACAAGAGTAATATATTCTTTAACCCTATAGCAACAACGTCATTTTTAATCCTCATGAACCCTCTTCTGTGCTTGTTACTGAGTTACATTCACAAGTTAATTAAAGCACTTTTCTAGAAATGTATTTTAATGAAATTATTATTATCAAGTATGTTATAATTCAAAGTTTTATATTATCTAAGTTTTATTCCTTTATCTTAAAAAGAAACATCTCAAACAGCAATTTAAACTGCAGTTTTTGCTGTAACATGATCCACTCATGGTTACAATTTCTCAACTTTAAGAGCTGGTAGATAAGAAACTGTGTGTTTGGAATGCAGACAGTTCCTATGGACAGTGAAAGTACACAATACAGATGTGTTACATTAGTTTTTTAAGATTTTTAGAAGACATTCTCCCCACAATTAACCATTGTAACTGTTTCCCAGGTTTTAAGGTCAGTCAGGCCCACTTGCAAAGTCGTAGCTGTGTTCCTATGCTACAGTTTGAAGTTGACTGACATACTTATAAATAATAGAAATAGCAGACTTCCCTCTTGAATCTCGGTAATGTAACAGTAAATGCATAAACATGGCTTTGTTTTGAAATGTTTTTTTCTCTCGAGGTGTATGTAGCACTTGGAAAGTATTTCTCTCCATATATGTATTAGTTTGATAGACAGTTAGATGGCATTTAGGTTTTTCTTTCATATTTTAATTAATTATGTATCTTTTGTGTTTTAAAATGCATATTTGAAAGGTTTAATTATTTTTATATGTATACCTCGTTGCAGCCTGGATTGTGAAAGTGTATAAACATGATGACGTCATTCACGTGTGCTAGCGTTAGTGAAAGAGTCTGTGTACAGAATTTGCTATATAATAATAATAATAGAGCCCCGTGACTACCAGTTGGCATATCAGTAAAACTAGAAGAGGAAAGAGTTTCAAATTTGACATGAACATTCTTAAACGTATGTAGTTTCAGGAAAATAACATATTTAGTTTTAATATATTCTACTATTTCTAATACAAATCTGTTATTTAATGTAGTTATTTGCACTCAGACTCTGAATAGTTCACATGCAAAGTGATTTTCACTTTGAGTATAAAAATACTATTTATTATCTCACAGTTTTCCCATTTGACTTGCATAATCTCTAGAATCTCATAAATTAATACCAATGGTGTTTTTAATGTAAATTAGCTCTTTGTATGTCTTTTGAAACTTTTTGTTTTTTATTATGTGTAATTTCACATCTTTATATTTACACTTATAGTTTATTTTTAATTTTATTTTCCAGTAATTTGTCTATTATTATTTATAGTTTTGTAAACAACTTTCATGAGTTATGTAACCTACTTCAAAAACTAATAGGTTAAACTCTACTGACTTATAAAACTAAACATGAAAATAAGCATCCTTTTCAGAAAGATATAGAAATAAAAAATGTCAGGAAATGTAAAAAAGTATGATTATATATAGAAGCAAAAACTAGTGAATTATTGAAGTGATTTATAAACGAATAATGGATAATATGGTATAATAGTTTTCTCATTAAAATATTGGTTTTTACTAAGGACATATACTGAAATCTACATATTGATATTTCAGAAATAGAATGTCTGATCTGTAGAAACAAAAATATTATTTAGTTTAGGCAAACAAAAGGTCAAACTTTCTAATCTTTTCATCAGTAACTCGTGACCACGTGACTAACTCCTAACAAACAGCTCTCTTGACATCAGTGCTCACACCATTTGTACATGTGACCATGTGACACCCTTTGTATTGTCTAACAAATAGCAGTCTTGATATCAGACAGTCTCAAAATACATGTATAGAATATCAAGTGAATAGTAAGTGTTGATATTTTAAATAGTAGTGAAGACTAACAGTATCTATTCATTTATTATATTTAGTTGCAGACAAATGAAATTATACATAGAATATTAAATAAGTGTCTTTTTGAGAATGATAAAAGTATGTAAAGTAAATTACTGGTTATAATAACTGTCTCATTCAAATAATGGATAATAAAACTGACATATGCTATTATAGTTGTCTCATTCACCAGTGAAATCAAAGCAGCAGGTTTGCTATGGAACATTGTCTACCTAAAGTAACACTATCATTACTAATGAGAACATCTTCAGCCCATAGAAACACTGTAACCCTTTGTACAAGAAAACTCATAATTAAATCTAAACATTTAAAATAAAATTGCCCTTAGTAACACAATGCATATATAGAATCTTGATAATAGCACTCACCTTGTAAGGGAATGTACAATATACCAAGTAACATTATCCATCTACAAAAACATCACCTACTTTGTAAAACTTGTGTAAGTTAAAACTATAAGGTAACATCTGTAAAATGAAATATATTGTCAAGAACAATAAAAAACATGGTTATATGGATAGCATAAAGCTAAACTAGTGAAAGAGTAAGATTGTTTTACTTATAACATGATTAAATCTAGACATTGAGACACCCTATGACAAACTCACCATCTTCCATTTATAGAGGCATGATTCTTAGTAACCTTGTCCACCTTTGTAAATCGCATTTAATGTTTTACTTATAAAGCAAAATGGTAATATCAACATAGATTAAATATTAGTTTGTATCCTTCTCAGGATGAATAGATGTTAGTTATAGAAATGCAAAAAGTATGATTAAATGTAGAACTAATGAATTAATGAAGTATTTTATATAAAAGTGATAGATAATTAAAAAAATATACAAAGTAAATTATTGGCTATAATATTTGTCTTGTTCAAATGATGTGTGATAAAAACTGACATCTACAACAATGTAATACTTGTTTTGTTAAAATAATGGTTTTACTTGTAGCGTAACTAAATCTAGAGATTGATGAAATAATCGCACCATGAACCACTATGATGAGATCGTCATACAGCATACCAGTACGACTTCTGATTCTACCTTGTGGGACTAGCAACAAATTTTCTGAAGAATACCCATTGTTCTGTCTGCTTGTCATGGCGACCTGACAATGCCCGTTCTGGTGAAACTTCATGGAAATATAACGTCATCATCTCTGGTGACTTCATTGTCTCTACTTCTCTTCTATTGCACACCCTCTTGTAACACTTCCTGGTTCTATGACGTCATTCTCTCTGGTGACATCATCGTCTCCTTGTTGTCTGAGGTCGACACACTTGTGGTGCCCTCTGACGATGTGTCACGCGGGTGTCCTCTAACTACTAACTGACTTTCAAGACACTTCAGCTTTATTGCATATGATTTATGCTATGTTAATATGATGCTGATAACTGTACACTGAAAGTCAACAGTGCGCAGTATATTGGAAGTTTGAGGTACTGTGAATATAAAGAATTAATAGTATTGCTGATGAACAGGCATTGTATACATTGTTCACAACACTGTAGGAGTACATGATCTTTTCATATTCGATATTGACTGTTTATATAGTGGGGATCGTGAACATAACGAAAGCTGGAAAATATATCATCCTTAAAGTCTACACTAATGATACCTCACGAATGTAATGCTGTTTTAAAATTGATTCAATGAAAACCAAAACAGATAACATATAGATATTATCGACAATACTGGCGTTGAAAGTTCTATTTACTACTGTTTTTGCCACTTTTTTTTCTCCTTAGTCAAGCCTTATATTTTACATTAGTAAAAAAATAAGCATTTATTTCCAATTGAAATTAGTCGTATTGTTTATTTAATTTCTTCTATGCCATTGTGCCATTTACTGACGTTTCACTTTCAAAAGAAATATTTATCTTGTTATTAATACTACAAAAGATCAGCATATAAAATATTACTACTATAAGATTATACTTAAATATGAGGAGTGTTACTGATTTGGACACTACAAGCATGATTTTGTTTTAATAACTAATTTTCATAAAAATTTAGGTTGTTTTCAAAGAGTAGTTACAAAGATGCTGACTTCGAGCTAGTCACACCTGATTGTTTTATATATATATGTATATATCAAAACTTTAATCAAGTACACATGATCATGTAGTAGTAATATAGTAAATATATATAATATACATTTAGTAAGGAGTTTTGTTTGTTTTTAAGTACAAAGCTACACAATGAGCTATGTATAGTTTGCTTGGGATACTCTTCTTAGACCGAATAATTGTACCTTCCCATTACTCTTATAACACAACTACAGTGGTTCTTGTTTTTGGTGGTAATAGGGTTGTGAACCACAGAGTCACAATTCCATAGTCTGTTACACTAACCACTGAGTCGTGCTTGGCCCCACTATGTTTTATGTGTTATTATTCATGAAGTATTTTATTAATACACATTTGTCAAAATACCTACAAATTCCCCAAAACATCTAGATAATCAAACACTGTCAGAAAGTTATTAGAAGAAAAACTAAGCTAATTAACCACCAAACTTTTTCAGCCTATTAACTCTACTGACAGTAGCATTAGTTACAACTACATGTACTATTGAATGATCTTTTAAATCACATTAGGTATTGGGCCTGGTGTGTCCTAATGGTTGGAGTGCTTGGACTTTGTATCAGAGGTTATTTGGTTCACAAGACATTGTTGCAAAAACACACTTGGCATTTATAATTTTTAAGACTAGGGGAAGACACATTTAAATTTTGGTGGAGTTGGAGTCATCTTCAGCCAAGACAGCTTTATTTTTCTAACAGGGTTGTTGGTATTTGGAATGGTTTGCCTTCAGAAGTGGTAAATGTAGTTAATCTAAAGGTGTTTAAGAGAAGGCTTTTTATATATTTGAATGATTAGGGCTAATTTTGAGTGTTTTACTTTTATGTTAGAGTTTGATGTGGTGGATGGGATGGTTCAGATAGACCGACAGGTCCCTTGTAGTTTTTAAGTTATATATATATATATGAATGCACTGTTATTCGGCCTGGACTACAGTAGTTCAAGCTTTGGTGGTGGTTGCTTTTGACTTTCTTCCTTTTCTCTACTTTGTTCGATTTCAGGGATGGCTATATGCATATAGTTCTTTGTGTAGCTTTTCGCGAAAATTCTGAAATTATCAAATAGTGGTTTAAATGTACATGATTTGCTAACGAATATCAAGCCTAAAATAATCTTTCATTTATTACATTTGTGGGTTATATAAATCAATTGATGATCAACAATAATTATTGACTAATATATTCTATATCAAACTAGTATACATCTAACAAACGGCTAGTCACAATAACATACTCCCAACCAAGAAATTATTCAATATACTCCTTATCGAGAAATGATTAGACTCAGTATTATATACAGCTAGTCTAATATGGTTTCTGTCACGGAGTGATCAAAATTGAAAAACAATCGTTTTGTTTGATTGCTAATTTGTTTTGTGGTTAAGCGCAAAGCTAACCATTGAGCTCTGCCAACCACGGTTATCGAAACCAAAGTTTTAGCGTTGTAACCGCAAAGATTTACCCCTTAGCCACTGGAGGCTACAAAATAATTGTTTCAATTATCAAATTATTTTCGCAATCGTTTAAATGTATTAACAATCAGCACTGTCACTTTTAATTACTATTATTATGATTTATTTCTAGCCATTAAAGCTGGAGAAACTTGTTGTGATTAGTGGAAATTTCAACAGAGTTTCCTTTCGTAGAAATTTATACCTTTCCTGTCGATAGCAGTTTTAAGTGACATTTGATTGTTGAGATTCTTGTGAGATACCGTAGAGCAGTTTTATTTGCCAGACTGTTGGTCATGAGATTCAAATTGCTTAGTAAGGGAAATCTATAAGAAAATAGCAAGTCCGTTTGCGATTTGTAGTCTGAGGAAATCCGGACTCAATTGTCAAAGTCAAATATGTATCTAAAGAAATATTTATTTAAGAAATAATTTCCTCCACACTCTGTAACAATTACGATGATGCCATTAGTCACTAGAGTTTGATATATCAACGTGGCCAGAAAATGTAGCTTGAAGTGGAGTTTATACCACCTAGCAAATGTTTATATGTTAATGTCCGTAATCGATAGCATAACAACGATATGTACCTCTTTAACGTGCTGACGGTAACCATATCGACTCCAACAGTAGTTAAAATATTACAGTATTCTTAGAACCTTAGTTTTGTATATTATAAAACTTCTAAAATACCATTGGGATCATAATAATATAAATATAATATAAGAATAATCTTAATGGCCCAATATAAAAAAAAATGAACTCCACAAATTTTTAGTCATCACAGGAAAAACTTTGATTTCTCTCACTCTCTTGTGGGATGGGACGAATATACTTTTAAGTAATTACTACCACAACAATCAAGAATTTTACAATTTGCTCTTTCGCACTTTTTGCTTGGAAAGAATCATATATTTCGTGAGCTTTGGAATAGAAGATTAATTTGTACATGCATTTTAAAATAAGGTGTATATAAATATTGTACGTATCTTAACATGTTCTAAGGATTCATATAGAGAAAGAAACATACTTATATGACGAAATACAAATTAAACATCAGGTCTTTGGAAATAATATTAGGTAAAATTTGTGTTTCTGTAAAACGAAAACTTTATTGGACCAAATTGTTTGTGTTTCCGTCAGGGAGTTAAACTTATTTGAAACCGTAAACTGATGATCGTGAAGCAGTTGCGCTTTGGTCAAAGACACATACGAACACTACATAATCGGTTTTATGAATATAAGTATTATTATTTACAGATAAAAACATTTCTTTATGCTTACAAGAATTAACATCTAAAGCCAAGAAACATTCAGAAAGGTGAATTGCGGATTCTTAGATATAGAACTTCTGTGATAACTTTTCAAACATAAAATTATTACTCACGCAAGGCTGGAAACTATTGATGGGGAAGTACATTGCTTAATTCAAATTGTCCATTACTTTGCTTGTAGAAAAACTGTATTAAAAAGATATGTTTATATTATTTTAGACAGTCAAATTCTGAGTACAACCTATTTGCTAACCAGCAATCAGTAATAAGTTATCCATAGAATGTTATCCATAGGTGATATTCGCGAAACCACAGTCGAGGTATATGGCATTATATTTGTTTTCATTCCCTTCATATTTTTTGTAATGTATCAAGAAATTGGATATTTTGTTATAAGTTCTAATTTATTTTCAGTACTTCGAATGTTTTCAATGGAGAGAGTAGAGCTCAGACATAACCTTTATTCCGTAAATTTGGAAATCCAATATACCCCTTTTAAGATTCGTTATCTGTTTTTGGATTATCGGATGTGAAGGTTCTCTTGAACTGCAAAATGCCCGAACGCGTCGTTTTTTACATAAAGTTATCATTTATTTACTAGTCGAGTGTACCCTTTAACGAAGGAAACCCTTATAAAGGAAAGTGTTAGATAATATTCCTCATTAAATGCTAATTATATATCTTGCTTTGTGGAAAGTTATAATTGACTAAACTAACTGCGTTCTTAAATTCAAAGCTAAAAGTTTATTAAAAAGTGGAAATATGTCCTAATTCAGAGTATTTCTATCCCCTTTTCTCGGGTTAAAATCCTAAGATAACAAATACCTTGTACACCATCGGTCAGTTTCTAGTTATTATACACAAAAGTATGGTAATCGAACTAGTCAACTCTGGGTGTTGAATGCTAACACACACAGACACCCACTTAATGGATCATCCTTATAATAAGATGTTGGTATTCCCACAGATCTTTGTCCATGATAAACTTGTTGATGTAGTGTTTTTTATTTTGAAGTTTCTCAAACTTACCATAAAAGGCAATGCTTGAACCACATTAATTTTTGAGAATCAGTCATATGCTAGACACTGACAGCTAGGTTCAAAATACCCATGCACTTCTTGTTGCCATCTGAGTGAGGCATTTGTTGGATTATGTAGAATAATCGAATCATATTGAAAACAACTACATCAAAAATTAGATTTCAAAACGTCTGATTTTAAGCATACATATTTACAGAACAATAAATATACATAGAGAAATGAGTTATGTGCACTGTATTATGATGAAACTGACTCGTGATAATTTCAGTAGTTATCCTTGCATTCTTGAGGAGTCGCTATTCCTATAATGAACCATGAATATGTCATATGTGTCACAGCTAATGTCATTTAAAGAAAGTTTGTACGTAGTAAACTGCTACTGTTTTATAGTTCAAAGTGAATATTATTCCGAAAATCATAGAAATTGTGGTGTATTATAGAATGCTATGACAAAACATAATATGGTAAGTTTTGCTATTGATTTCACCTAATTTCCATAATAGAAAATCTGAAAAGTTCTCATATATGAATAGATCTCATTTTAGTAAGTCACGCTTTTAAAAAACCGTTTCCCAAAACCTAATATTAGTGTTACTATATTTAGTTGAAACAAACTTATTTCCTATAGAGTTTGACAGGAAGAGGGTAAAATCAGACATAAAAATGAAAACAGAGCTATTTAGGCTAGTGTTACTTCATATTTGTCGTTTGAACATGAAAATATCTAGAGTTTGAATGTCTTTGATTAACACGAAAAACGTCCTTTTGAGCACAATGTACGTGCAAGCTGATGTTGTGTTTGTATAGTCATATGTGTAAATCATAAAGCAAAACTATACTACATTACACTAAGTTAAGATAATACATACAAAAAACACAAATAGTCCATTTCATGACTACGCAGATATATTAATATATGAATATGATGCGTAGGATAAATATCTCAAGTTTTAATGTTTTATGTTAATAAAAAACTAATAGCTATATGTAATTAAATAATTTATGTACAAACGTTGAAGCACGCTATACAAATACTCATATGTGCTGAAACAAAATATTAATTTTTATTCAAACACGTAGTTTGCTGTTATGAACTGAATATACAATCGTACTTTCCGTTTCAGTTTGGACTTAAAATAATGATTCTACTTATTCAAACACTTAGTTTGATATTACAAACTGTTTGGAAATACAACTTTAATGTTTTTATATGATATATAACTAGATTTTGAATGTTTAATGCTACTGTGGAAAACTGTACTCTAAGTATATTGTAAGATAAAGTAATATATAGGCTTGAAGCGTACTAAACACACAGTCAAAATGTAATAGATGAAATATTAATGAAAACAGGGCTGTAATACAGAATCTTCTTCTTAGACATATTGTAATATGTTTAATTTATATAATTCAGACGACAACGTCTAGAGTTTGAAGATTTTATATATAAAGCGACAAGCTACTTTAACAACTAAAGAGAGTGAAATATAATTTTTTTTGTAACGTGATGCATAAGATATATGTCTATAGTTTGAATATTTTATGTTAATACGGAGTACAGGCATCTGTATAGATTGTAAGTTAAGTTAGTATAAGAATATTCATGAAGAACGCTATACAAATAGTCAAGCTATAAAACATCAACATGGACAAGTGGTTAGGGCACTCGACTCGCAATCTGAAGGTTGCGGGTTCGAATCCCCGTCGCACCAAACATGCTCGCTCTTTCAGCCATGGGGGCGTTATAATGTGACGGTCAATCCCACTATTCGTTGGTAAAAGAGTAGCCCAAGAGTTGGCGGTGGGTGGTGATGACTATTTGCCTTTCCTCTAATCTTACACTGCTAAAGTAGGGACGGCTAGCGCAGATAGCCCTCGTGTAACTTTTGCACGAAATTCAAATATTAAAATTACGTATTCAAAAACACTTTTATTGTTATTATTATTGAAGTGAAACTATAAAGTGACCCTAACATACGTTAGATATTTTGTAGTTAAGTACAAAGCGACATAATGGGCTATTTGTACTGTGCCCGCCATATGTAATGAAATAAAGTTTTTAGCGTTATAAGTCTCCAGACTTTTTACTGTGTAACTGGAGGACATAAAAAATAATATTTTATTAAGAACTATAGCAGTATTATTAGATAACTTACCTGTTTGGCATTCATGACCAATTATACATATACCCGCTCTGTAGAAATCGTCCAGGAAGCATGGAAACAATAGTAACTGGCAGAATGTGATGAACACATAAAATGAAAAAAAGGAACATGCTATGTTTATTGTCTTTGTGTTCCATTACCCTAATGCACTGTTTCTACGATGCATATTAACTACAACAGAAAGCTTAAAAGTAGTCAGTTGTCAAATCAGTAATAGAAAAATAAAAAAAAAGACGCGGCCAAGTCAGCGCCGAGTTTTTCGCGGCGCCGGGTCTTACTATTTTGTACGTCGTATAATATACTCTAAATTTTAATATTTAAGCTTTGATCAATAAAAAATAAACGACAGATGATACAAAACACAATTAGTCCTTTTTAGACATGTGTTAAATCAACTCAAAGAATTTGCGAGTAAAACTAAAAACATAACATGTCATAATATGCCAACCACGGTATGCAGTTTTATGACAATAAGTGCTTCTGACTTTCTTTCAAAACAGTACATAAAAACTGCTTCTCATGCTGAAATAAAGCAGTATCTCTTAACCCTTTGGAACTGTTCGCCCTCAGACGCCATCTTGTGTAACTAAACGTTACGTGACCGCACGGTTTCAAAGGATACCACCCCGCACCCATTGTCCTACCTCTCACCTCCATACCCTCAGGCGTCCTTTGGTGGATTAACTCCTTGCCAGTAATTGTGATTCTGCCTTTTGTTTCTTAAGACCCGCGGCCGCGAAAAAGTAGGATATTTTACTAAAAACACAATTATGAAACGTATAATCGAAAAAGCGCATAAAGCGCATTAGTAATTATCAGTAAACAGTTTAGTTACATTAGTTGAGATGATTTCAACACAACTTTCAGATTTTCCATCGGATACCAGGAAGCATGGAAACAATAGTAACTGGCAGAATATGTGATGAACACATAAAATGAAAAAAAGGAACATGCTATGTTTATTGTCTTTGTGGTCCATTACCCTAATGCACTGTTTCTACGATGCATATTAACTACAACAGAAAGCTTAAAAGTAGTCAGTTGTCAAATCAGTAATAGAAAAATAAAAAAAAGCGCGGCCAAGTCAGCGCCGAGTTTTTCGCGGCGCCGGGTCTTACTATTTTGTACGTCGTATAATATACTCTAAATTTTAATATTTAAGCTTTGACCAATAAAAAATAAACGACAGATGATACAAAACACAATTAGTCCTTTTTAGACATGTGTTAAATCAACTCAAAGAATTTGCGAGTAAAACTAAAAACATAACATGTCATAATATGCCAACCACGGTATGCAGTTTTATGACAATAAGTGCTTCTGACTTTCTTTCAAAACAGTACATAAAAACTGCTTCTCATGCTGAAATAAAGCAGTATCGAATGTTTCATCTTTCAGTATGGTTGAAAAGATAAATCTAGCCCTTAAGGGGCAATCCAACATGTGAGCAGATTTAATGAGCAAACACGAACTGAGGCAGTAAAGGAAAATATTATAGGAAATGATTTACTGTCAAGAAAGTTAAATTTTCGATAAAATGATTGCATAAGGAAACCGTACTTCACCAACATTTCATAAGAAAAATTGTATTTTCAGATATATAAAATATAGTTATCTATAATCACTGTGAATCAAATATGGTATGTGAACATTCTGGTGGTATCAATAAACGTAGAAGAAATATAATTTCTCTAATTATTTATTCTTAAGAGGATTTAAAAACGCTTGATTATTGAAGGTAAGTAGAAGATCAAATGTGCAATTAATGTGAAAAGGAAGTTTATTATGATGTGAGGCCCGGCATGTCCAGGTTGTTAGGGCGATCGACTCGCAATCTGAGGGTTGCGGGTTCGAATCCCCGTCGCACCAAACATGTTCG